>NC_092100.1:40498036-40688036 GCF_045679555.1 Salvelinus alpinus
GGTTAATAAAGCTCCAGCAGTGTGTACTGTATGTGCAGGTTAATAAAGCTCCAGCAGTGTGTACTGTATGTGCAGGTTAATAAAGCTCCAGCAGTGTGTACTGTATGTGTAGGTTAATAAAGCTCCAGCAGTGTGTACTGTATGTGTAGGTTAATAAAGCTCCAGCAGTGTGTACTGTATGTGTAGGTTAATAAAGCTCCAGCAGTGTGTACTGTATGTGTAGGTTAATAAAGCTCCAGCAGTGTGTACTGTATGTGTAGGTTAATAAAGCTCCAGCAGTGTGTACTGTATGTGCAGGTTAATAAAGCTCCAGCAGTGTGTACTGTATGTGTAGGTTAATAAAGCTCCAGCAGTGTGTACTGTATGTGTAGGTTAATAAAGCTCCAGCAGTGTGTACTGTATGTGTAGGTTAATAAAGCTCCAGCAGTGTGTACTGTATGTGCAGGTTAATAAAGCTCCAGCAGTGTGTACTGTATGTGCAGGTTAATAATGCTCCAGCAGTGTGTACTGTATGTGTAGGTTAATAAAGCTCCAGCAGTGTGTACTGTCTGTGCAGGTTAATAAAGCTCCAGCAGTGTGTACTGTATGTGCAGGTTAATAAAGCTCCAGCAGTGTGTACTGTATGTGCAGGTTAATAAAGCTCCAGCAGTGTGTACTGTATGTGCAGGTTAATAATGCTCCAGCAGTGTGTACTGTATGTGTAGGTTAATAAAGCTCCAGCAGTGTGTACTGTATGTGCAGGTTAATAAAGCTCCAGCAGTGTGTACTGTATGTGTAGGTTAATAAAGCTCCAGCAGTGTGTACTGTATGTGTAGGTTAATAAAGCTCCAGCAGTGTGTACTGTATGTGTAGGTTAATAAAGCTCCAGCAGTGTGTACTGTATGTGCAGGTTAATAAAGCTCCAGCAGTGTTTACTGTATGTGCAGGTTAATAAAGCTCCAGCAGTGTGTACTGTATGTGTAGGTTAATAAAGCTCCAGTAGTGTGTACTGTATGTGTAGGTTAATAAAGCTCCAGCAGTGTGTACTGTATGTGTAGGTTAATAAAGCTCCAGCAGTGTGTACTGTATGTGTATGTTAATAAAGCTCCAGCAGTGTGTACTGTATGTGTAGGTTAATAAAGCTCCAGCAGTGTGTACTGTATGTGTAGGTTAATAAAGCTCCAGCAGTGTGTACTGTATGTGTAGGTTAATAAAGCTCCAGCAGTGTGTACTGTATGTGTAGGTTAATAAAGCTCCAGCAGTGTGTACTGTATGTGTAGGTTAATAAAGCTCCAGCAGTGTGTACTGTATGTGTAGGTTAATAAAGCTCCAGCAGTGTGTACTGTATGTGTAGGTTAATAAAGCTCCAGCAGTGTGTACTGTATGTGTAGGTTAATAAAGCTCCAGCAGTGTGTACTGTATGTGTAGGTTAATAAAGCTCCAGCAGTGTGTATGTGCAGGTTAATAAAGCTCCAGCAGTGTGTACTGTATGTGTAGGTTAATAAAGCTCCAGCAGTGTGTACTGTATGTGCAGGTTAATAAAGCTCCAGCAGTGTGTACTGTATGTGCAGGTTAATAAAGCTCCAGCAGTGTGTACTGTATGTGTAGGTTAATAAAGCTCCAGCAGTGTGTACTGTATGTGTAGGTTAATAAAGCTCCAGCAGTGTGTATGTGCAGGTTAATAAAGCTCCAGCAGTGTGTACTGTATGTGTAGGTTAATAAAGCTCCAGCAGTGTGTACTGTATGTGCAGGTTAATAAAGCTCCAGCAGTGTGTACTGTATGTGCAGGTTAATAAAGCTCCAGCAGTGTGTACTGTATGTGCAGGTTAATAATGCTCCAGCAGTGTGTACTGTATGTGTAGGTTAATAAAGCTCCAGCAGTGTGTACTGTATGTGCAGGTTAATAAAGCTCCAGCAGTGTGTACTGTATGTGTAGGTTAATAAAGCTCCAGCAGTGTGTATTGTATGTGTAGGTTAATAAAGCTCCAGCAGTGTGTACTGTATGTGTAGGTTAATAAAGCTCCAGCAGTGTGTACTGTATGTGTAGGTTAATAAAGCTCCAGCAGTGTGTACTGTATGTGCAGGTTAATAAAGCTCCAGCAGTGTTTACTGTATGTGCAGGTTAATAAAGCTCCAGCAGTGTGTACTGTATGTGTAGGTTAATAAAGCTCCAGCAGTGTGTACTGTATGTGTAGGTTAATAAAGCTCCAGCAGTGTGTACTGTATGTGTAGGTTAATAAAGCTCCAGCAGTGTGTACTGTATGTGTATGTTAATAAAGCTCCAGCAGTGTGTACTGTATGTGTAGGTTAATAAAGCTCCAGCAGTGTGTACTGTATGTGTAGGTTAATAAAGCTCCAGCAGTGTGTACTGTATGTGTAGGTTAATAAAGCTCCAGCAGTGTGTACTGTATGTGTAGGTTAATAAAGCTCCAGCAGTGTGTACTGTATGTGTAGGTTAATAAAGCTCCAGCAGTGTGTACTGTATGTGTAGGTTAATAAAGCTCCAGCAGTGTGTACTGTATGTGTAGGTTAATAAAGCTCCAGCAGTGTGTACTGTATGTGTAGGTTAATAAAGCTCCAGCAGTGTGTACTGTATGTGTAGGTTAATAAAGCTCCAGCAGTGTGTACTGTATGTGCAGGTTAATAAAGCTCCAGCAGTGTGTACTGTATGTGTAGGTTAATAAAGCTCCAGCAGTGTGTACTGTATGTGTAGGTTAATAAAGCTCCAGCAGTGTGTACTGTATGTGTAGGTTAATAAAGCTCCAGCAGTGTGTACTGTATGTGTAGGTTAATAAAGCTCCAGCAGTGTGTACTGTATGTGTAGGTTAATAAAGCTCCAGCAGTGTGTATGTGCAGGTTAATAAAGCTCCAGCAGTGTGTACTGTATGTGTAGGTTAATAAAGCTCCAGCAGTGTGTACTGTATGTGTAGGTTAATAAAGCTCCAGCAGTGTGTACTGTATGTGTAGGTTAATAAAGCTCCAGCAGTGTGTACTGTATGTGTAGGTTAATAAAGCTCCAGCAGTGTGTACTGTATGTGTAGGTTAATAAAGCTCCAGCAGTGTGTACTGTATGTGTAGGTTAATAAAGCTCCAGCAGTGTGTACTGTATGTGTAGGTTAATAAAGCTCCAGCAGTGTGTACTGTATGTGCAGGTTAATAAAGCTCCAGCAGTGTGTACTGTATGTGTATGTTAATAAAGCTCCAGCAGTGTGTACTGTATGTGTAGGTTAATAAAGCTCCAGCAGTGTGTACTGTATGTATAGGTTAATAAAGCTCCAGCAGTGTGTACTGTATGTGTAGGTTAATAAAGCTCCAGCAGTGTGTACTGTATGTGTAGGTTAATAAAGCTCCAGCAGTGTGTACTGTATGTGTAGGTTAATAAAGCTCCAGCAGTGTGTACTGTATGTGTAGGTTAATAAAGCTCCAGCAGTGTGTACTGTATGTGTAGGTTAATAAAGCTCCAGCAGTGTGTACTGTATGTGTAGGTTAATAAAGCTCCAGCAGTGTGTACTGTATGTGTAGGTTAATAAAGCTCCAGCAGTGTGTACTGTATGTGTAGGTTAATAAAGCTCCAGCAGTGTGTACTGTATGTGCAGGTTAATAAAGCTCCAGCAGTGTGTACTGTATGTGTAGGTTAATAAAGCTCCAGCAGTGTGTACTGTATGTGTAGGTTAATAAAGCTCCAGCAGTGTGTATGTGCAGGTTAATAAAGCTCCAGCAGTGTGTACTGTATGTGTAGGTTAATAAAGCTCCAGCAGTGTGTACTGTATGTGTAGGTTAATAAAGCTCCAGCAGTGTGTACTGTATGTGTAGGTTAATAAAGCTCCAGCAGTGTGTACTGTATGTGTAGGTTAATAAAGCTCCAGCAGTGTGTACTGTATGTGTAGGTTAATAAAGCTCCAGCAGTGTGTACTGTATGTGTAGGTTAATAAAGCTCCAGCAGTGTGTACTGTATGTGTAGGTTAATAAAGCTCCAGCAGTGTGTACTGTATGTGTAGGTTAATAAAGCTCCAGCAGTGTGTACTGTATGTGTAGGTTAATAAAGCTCCAGCAGTGTGTACTGTATGTGTAGGTTAATAAAGCTCCAGCAGTGTGTACTGTATGTGCAGGTTAATAAAGCTCCAGCAGTGTGTACTGTATGTGTAGGTTAATAAAGCTCCAGCAGTGTGTACTGTATGTGTAGGTTAATAAAGCTCCAGCAGTGTGTACTGTATGTGTAGGTTAATAAAGCTCCAGCAGTGTGTACTGTATGTGTAGGTTAATAAAGCTCCAGCAGTGTGTACTGTATGTGTAGGTTAATAAAGCTCCAGCAGTGTGTATGTGCAGGTTAATAAAGCTCCAGCAGTGTGTACTGTATGTGTAGGTTAATAAAGCTCCAGCAGTGTGTACTGTATGTGTAGGTTAATAAAGCTCCAGCAGTGTGTACTGTATGTGTAGGTTAATAAAGCTCCAGCAGTGTGTACTGTATGTGTAGGTTAATAAAGCTCCAGCAGTGTGTACTGTATGTGTAGGTTAATAAAGCTCCAGCAGTGTGTACTGTATGTGTAGGTTAATAAAGCTCCAGCAGTGTGTACTGTATGTGCAGGTTAATAAAGCTCCAGCAGTGTGTACTGTATGTGTATGTTAATAAGTCCAGCAGTGTGTACTGTATGTGTAGGTTAAGAACTCCAGCAGTGTGTACGTAGTGTGTACTGCATGTGTAGGTTAATAAAGCTCCAGCAGTGTGTACTGTATGTGTAGGTTAATAAAGCTCCAGCAGTGTGTACTGTATGTGTAGGTTAATAAAGCTCCAGCAGTGTGTACTGTATGTGTAGGTTAATAAAGCTCCAGCAGTGTGTACTGTATGTGTAGGTTAATAAAGCTCCAGCAGTGTGTACTGTATGTGTAGGTTAACAAACTGTATGTGTAGGTTAATAAAGCTCCAGCAGTGTGTACTGTATGTGTAGGTTAATAAAGCTCCAGCAGTGTGTACTGTATGTGCAGGTTAATAAAGCTCCAGCAGTGTGTACTGTATGTGTATGTTAATAAAGCTCCAGCAGTGTGTACTGTATGTGTAGGTTAATAAAGCTCCAGCAGTGTGTACTGTATGTATAGGTTAATAAAGCTCCAGCAGTGTGTACTGTATGTGTAGGTTAATAAAGCTCCAGCAGTGTGTACTGTATGTGTAGGTTAATAAAGCTCCAGCAGTGTGTACTGTATGTGTAGGTTAATAAAGCTCCAGCAGTGTGTACTGTATGTGTAGGTTAATAAAGCTCCAGCAGTGTGTACTGTATGTGTAGGTTAATAAAGCTCCAGCAGTGTGTACTGTATGTGTAGGTTAATAAAGCTCCAGCAGTGTGTACTGTATGTGTAGGTTAATAAAGCTCCAGCAGTGTGTACTGTATGTGTAGGTTAATAAAGCTCCAGCAGTGTGTACTGTATGTGCAGGTTAATAAAGCTCCAGCAGTGTGTACTGTATGTGTAGGTTAATAAAGCTCCAGCAGTGTGTACTGTATGTGTAGGTTAATAAAGCTCCAGCAGTGTGTATGTGCAGGTTAATAAAGCTCCAGCAGTGTGTACTGTATGTGTAGGTTAATAAAGCTCCAGCAGTGTGTACTGTATGTGTAGGTTAATAAAGCTCCAGCAGTGTGTACTGTATGTGTAGGTTAATAAAGCTCCAGCAGTGTGTACTGTATGTGTAGGTTAATAAAGCTCCAGCAGTGTGTACTGTATGTGTAGGTTAATAAAGCTCCAGCAGTGTGTACTGTATGTGTAGGTTAATAAAGCTCCAGCAGTGTGTACTGTATGTGTAGGTTAATAAAGCTCCAGCAGTGTGTACTGTATGTGTAGGTTAATAAAGCTCCAGCAGTGTGTACTGTATGTGTAGGTTAATAAAGCTCCAGCAGTGTGTACTGTATGTGTAGGTTAATAAAGCTCCAGCAGTGTGTACTGTATGTGCAGGTTAATAAAGCTCCAGCAGTGTGTACTGTATGTGTAGGTTAATAAAGCTCCAGCAGTGTGTACTGTATGTGTAGGTTAATAAAGCTCCAGCAGTGTGTACTGTATGTGTAGGTTAATAAAGCTCCAGCAGTGTGTACTGTATGTGTAGGTTAATAAAGCTCCAGCAGTGTGTACTGTATGTGTAGGTTAATAAAGCTCCAGCAGTGTGTATGTGCAGGTTAATAAAGCTCCAGCAGTGTGTACTGTATGTGTAGGTTAATAAAGCTCCAGCAGTGTGTACTGTATGTGTAGGTTAATAAAGCTCCAGCAGTGTGTACTGTATGTGTAGGTTAATAAAGCTCCAGCAGTGTGTACTGTATGTGTAGGTTAATAAAGCTCCAGCAGTGTGTACTGTATGTGTAGGTTAATAAAGCTCCAGCAGTGTGTACTGTATGTGTAGGTTAATAAAGCTCCAGCAGTGTGTACTGTATGTGTAGGTTAATAAAGCTCCAGCAGTGTGTACTGTATGTGTAGGTTAATAAAGCTCCAGCAGTGTGTACTGTATGTGCAGGTTAATAAAGCTCCAGCAGTGTGTACTGTATGTGTATGTTAATAAAGCTCCAGCAGTGTGTACTGTATGTGTAGGTTAATAAAGCTCCAGCAGTGTGTACTGTATGTATAGGTTAATAAAGCTCCAGCAGTGTGTACTGTATGTGTAGGTTAATAAAGCTCCAGCAGTGTGTACTGTATGTGTAGGTTAATAAAGCTCCAGCAGTGTGTACTGTATGTGTAGGTTAATAAAGCTCCAGCAGTGTGTACTGTATGTGTAGGTTAATAAAGCTCCAGCAGTGTGTACTGTATGTGTAGGTTAATAAAGCTCCAGCAGTGTGTACTGTATGTGTAGGTTAATAAAGCTCCAGCAGTGTGTACTGTATGTGTAGGTTAATAAAGCTCCAGCAGTGTGTACTGTATGTGTAGGTTAATAAAGCTCCAGCAGTGTGTACTGTATGTGCAGGTTAATAAAGCTCCAGCAGTGTGTACTGTATGTGTAGGTTAATAAAGCTCCAGCAGTGTGTACTGTATGTGTAGGTTAATAAAGCTCCAGCAGTGTGTATGTGCAGGTTAATAAAGCTCCAGCAGTGTGTACTGTATGTGTAGGTTAATAAAGCTCCAGCAGTGTGTACTGTATGTGTAGGTTAATAAAGCTCCAGCAGTGTGTACTGTATGTGTAGGTTAATAAAGCTCCAGCAGTGTGTACTGTATGTGTAGGTTAATAAAGCTCCAGCAGTGTGTACTGTATGTGTAGGTTAATAAAGCTCCAGCAGTGTGTACTGTATGTGTAGGTTAATAAAGCTCCAGCAGTGTGTACTGTATGTGTAGGTTAATAAAGCTCCAGCAGTGTGTACTGTATGTGTAGGTTAATAAAGCTCCAGCAGTGTGTACTGTATGTGCAGGTTAATAAAGCTCCAGCAGTGTGTACTGTATGTGTATGTTAATAAAGCTCCAGCAGTGTGTACTGTATGTGTAGGTTAATAAAGCTCCAGCAGTGTGTACTGTATCTATAGGTTAATAAAGCTCCAGCAGTGTGTACTGTATGTGTAGGTTAATAAAGCTCCAGCAGTGTGTAATGTATGTGTAGGTTAATAAAGCTCCAGCAGTGTGTACTGTATGTGTAGGTTAATAAAGCTCCAGCAGTGTGTACTGTATGTGTAGGTTAATAAAGCTCCAGCAGTGTGTACTGTATGTGTAGGTTAATAAAGCTCCAGCAGTGTGTACTGTATGTGTAGGTTAATAAAGCTCCAGCAGTGTGTACTGTATGTGTAGGTTAATAAAGCTCCAGCAGTGTGTACTGTATGTGTAGGTTAATAAAGCTCCAGCAGTGTGTACTGTATGTGCAGGTTAATAAAGCTCCAGCAGTGTGTACTGTATGTGTAGGTTAATAAAGCTCCAGCAGTGTGTACTGTATGTGTAGGTTAATAAAGCTCCAGCAGTGTGTACTGTATGTGTAGGTTAATAAAGCTCCAGCAGTGTGTACTGTATGTGCAGGTTAATAAAGCTCCAGCAGTGTGTACTGTATGTGTAGGTTAATAAAGCTCCAGCAGTGTGTACTGTATGTGCAGGTTAATAAAGCTCCAGCAGTGTGTACTGTATGTGTAGGTTAATAAAGCTCCAGCAGTGTGTACTGTATGTGTAGGTTAATAAAGCTCCAGCAGTGTGTACTGTATGTGTAGGTTAATAAAGCTCCAGCAGTGTGTACTGTATGTGTAGGTTAATAAAGCTCCAGCAGTGTGTACTGTATGTGCAGGTTAATAAAGCTCCAGCAGTGTGTACTGTATGTGTAGGTTAATAAAGCTCCAGCAGTGTGTACTGTATGTGCAGGTTAATAAAGCTCCAGCAGTGTGTACTGTATGTGCAGGTTAATAAAGCACCAGCAGTGTGTACTGTATGTGTAGGTTAATAAAGCTCCAGCAGTGTGTACTGTATGTGTAGGTTAATAAAGCTCCAGCAGTGTGTACTGTATGTGTAGGTTAATAAAGCTCCAGCAGTGTGTACTGTATGTGCAGGTTAATAAAGCTCCAGCAGTGTGTACTGTATGTGTAGGTTAATAAAGCTCCAGCAGTGTGTACTGTATGTGCAGGTTAATAAAGCTCCAGCAGTGTGTACTGTATGTGTAGGTTAATAAAGCTCCAGCAGTGTGTACTGTATGTGCAGGTTAATAAAGCTCCAGCAGTGTGTACTGTATGTGCAGGTTAATAAAGCACCAGCAGTGTGTACTGTATGTGTAGGTTAATAAAGCTCCAGCAGTGTGTACTGTATGTGTAGGTTAATAAAGCTCCACCAGTGTGTACTGTATGTGTAGGTTAATAAAGCTCCAGCAGTGTGTACTGTATGTGTAGGTTAATAAAGCTCCAGCAGTGTGTACTGTATGTGCAGGTTAATAAAGCTCCAGCAGTGTGTACTGTATGTGTAGGTTAATAAAGCTCCAGCAGTGTGTACTGTATGTGTAGGTTAATAAAGCTCCAGCAGTGTGTATGTGCAGGTTAATAAAGCTCCAGCAGTGTGTACTGTATGTGCAGGTTAATAAAGCTCCAGCAGTGTGTACTGTATGTGTAGGTTAATAAAGCTCCAGCAGTGTGTACTGTATGTGCAGGTTAATAAAGCTCCAGCAGTGTGTACTGTATGTGTAGGTTAATAAAGCTCCAGCAGTGTGTACTGTATGTGTAGGTTAATAAAGCTCCAGCAGTGTGTACTGTATGTGTAGGTTAATAAAGCTCCAGCAGTGTGTACTGTATGTGTAGGTTAATAAAGCTCCAGCAGTGTGTACTGTATGTGCAGGTTAATAAAGCTCCAGCAGTGTGTACTGTATGTGTAGGTTAATAAAGCTCCAGCAGTGTGTACTGTATGTGCAGGTTAATAAAGCTCCAGCAGTGTGTACTGTATGTGTAGGTTAATAAAGCTCCAGCAGTGTGTACTGTATGTGTAGGTTAATAAAGCTCCAGCAGTGTGTACTGTATGTGTAGGTTAATAAAGCTCCAGCAGTGTGTACTGTATGTGTAGGTTAATAAAGCTCCAGCAGTGTGTACTGTATGTGCAGGTTAATAAAGCTCCAGCAGTGTGTACTGTATGTGTAGGTTAATAAAGCTCCAGCAGTGTGTACTGTATGTGCAGGTTAATAAAGCTCCAGCAGTGTGTACTGTATGTGTAGGTTAATAAAGCTCCAGCAGTGTGTACTGTATGTGTAGGTTAATAAAGCTCCAGCAGTGTGTACTGTATGTGTAGGTTAATAAAGCTCCAGCAGTGTGTTCTGTATGTGCAGGTTAATAAAGCTCCAGCAGTGTGTACTGTATGTGCAGGTTAATAAAGCACCAGCAGTGTGTACTGTATGTGTAGGTTAATAAAGCTCCACCAGTGTGTACTGTATGTGTAGGTTAATAAAGCTCCAGCAGTGTGTACTGTATGTGTAGGTTAATAAAGCTCCAGCAGTGTGTACTGTATGTGCAGGTTAATAAAGCTCCAGCAGTGTGTACTGTATGTGTAGGTTAATAAAGCTCCAGCAGTGTGTACTGTATGTGTAGGTTAATAAAGCTCCAGCAGTGTGTATGTGCAGGTTAATAAAGCTCCAGCAGTGTGTACTGTATGTGCAGGTTAATAAAGCTCCAGCAGTGTGTACTGTATGTGTAGGTTAATAAAGCTCCAGCAGTGTGTACTGTATGTGCAGGTTAATAAAGCTCCAGCAGTGTGTACTGTATGTGCAGGTTAATAAAGCTCCAGCAGTGTGTACTGTATGTGTAGGTTAATAAAGCTCCAGCAGTGTGTACTGTATGTGTAGGTTAATAAAGCACCAGCAGTGTGTACTGTATGTGTAGGTTAATAAATCTCCAGCAGTGTGTACTGTATGTGTAGGTTAATAAAGCTCCAGCAGTGTGTACTGTATGTGCAGGTTAATAAAGCTCCAGCAGTGTGTACTGTATGTGTAGGTTAATACATCTCCAGCAGTGTGTACTGTATGTGTAGGTTAATAAAGCTCCAACAGTGTGTACTGTATGTGCAGGTTAATAAAGCTCCAGCAGTGTGTACTGTATGTGTAGGTTAATAAAGCTCCAGCAGTGTGTACTGTATGTGTAGGTTAATAAAGCTCCAGCAGTGTGTACTGTATGTGTAGGTTAATAAAGCTCCAGCAGTGTGTACTGTATGTGTAGGTTAATAAAGCTCCAGCAGTGTGTACTGTATGCGTAGGTTAATAAAGCTCCAGCAGTGTGTACTGTATGTGTAGGTTAATAAAGCTCCAGCAGTGTGTACTGTATGTGTAGGTTAATAAAGCTCCAGCAGTGTGTACTGTATGTGTAGGTTAATAAAGCTCCAGCAGTGTGTACTGTATGTGTAGGTTAATAAAGCTCCAGCAGTGTGTACTGTATGTGTAGGTTAATAAAGCTCCAGCAGTGTGTACTGTATGTGCAGGTTAATAAAGCTCCAGCAGTGTGTACTGTATGTGCAGGTTAATAAAGCTTCAGCAGTGTGTACTGTATGTGTAGGTTAATAAAGCTCCAGCAGTGTGTACTGTATGTGCAGGTTAATAAAGCTCCAGCAGTGTGTACTGTATGTGCAGGTTAATAAAGCACCAGCAGTGTGTACTGTATGTGTAGGTTAATAAAGCTCCAGCAGTGTGTACTGTATGTGTAGGTTAATAAAGCTCCAGCAGTGTGTACTGTATGTGCAGGTTAATAAAGCTCCAGCAGTGTGTACTGTATGTGCAGGTTAATAAAGCACCAGCAGTGTGTACTGTATGTGTAGGTTAATAAATCTCCAGCAGTGTGTACTGTATGTGCAGGTTAATAAAGCTCCAGCAGTGTGTACTGTATGTGCATGTGCAGGTTAATAAATCTTCAGCAGTGTGTACTGTATGTGTAGGTTAATAAAGCTCCAGCAGTGTGTACTGTATGTGCAGGTTAATAAAGCTCCAGCAGTGTGTACTGTATGTGCAGGTTAATAAAGCACCAGCAGTGTGTACTGTATGTGTAGGTTAATAAAGCTCCAGCAGTGTGTACTGTATGTGCAGGTTAATAAAGCTCCAGCAGTGTGTACTGTATGTGCAGGTTAATAAAGCTCCAGCAGTGTGTACTGTATGTGTAGGTTAATAAAGCTCCAGCAGTGTGTACTGTATGTGCAGGTTAATAAAGCTCCAGCAGTGTGTACTGTATGTGTAGGTTAATAAAGCTCTAGCAGCTGTATGAGGCTGACAGCCTTGCTGGCCTTGGAGACGTTTCTACAGGCCAGGATCACATGGGCCCCATGGAGGGCAAACGACTTGGCTGTCTCAAAACCTACACACAGAGGGAGGGAGGGAGGGAGGGAGGGAGGGAGGGAGGGAGGGAGGGAGGGAGGGAGGGAGGGAGGGAGGGAGGGAGGGAGCAACATAGAGAGGAAAAGAGTGAGACAGGGAGAGGAGGGAGACAGAGTAATGCTTTAAAGATGAGTTATTTTGGGAGATAATGTGGAGATACTCAGGGCAGTTGACTGTGAAGGGGTAAAAGATGGGTTAGAATCCATATCTATGTTGCATATAATTTATATCACTGAGGAGGGAGCCAAAGGGTCGACTGGGGAAAGTTAATCATGTCTCTGTGAAGTGATGACACTGATTGAATTAATGTGGTTCAGGGCTTCACCCGCTAGTCCCCGATACAGTTATAGGAAACCAACCACAAGCCATCTCAGAAGGTATCACTATCCACTGACTGTACTGAGAGAAACATCGAGATTCATATTGGTTGGAGTGGTAATGTGGTATTAATTATACTAGCAATAATAACAATGATGTTGATGATATGGTTAACAACGGAAGTTATAGAGAAGACAACTAGAAAATCAGAACCATTCAAATGACTTGAGAAGAACTTCCATATCAAACCTTGGTGTGATATTCTAGCACTTCAAAGACTGACTGATAAGAACATTTTTGACATGAAAAGTTGTTCTGATAGGAACTGGATTTATCCAACTCATGTAGTCACGATAAAACGAACAAAAAAAACAAGATAGAGACAGAAGTTATTTTCCAAGTTTGCAGTCTAAATGGGTCATTTCAACCCAGAGGTAGAATTCATTTACAAGATTAACTTTTCCTTAAATCATATATTTATTTCTTGTTAAGAAGTCGATATTAACAGCGTGCAATAAACCGTTCAGTATCCACTCATTTACACATCTTTAATAAACAGAAACAGACACACACACACACACGTAGAGTGGTGAGTGACAGACCGATAGGGCAGGTTTGTGCACACTAAGTGGTTGTGGCGGAGAGGAGCAGAGAGGAGGCACGGCAGACAGCCAGTATCACAGCCAGCGTGGATTAAAACCAACCGGTAATTAGATTAGGTCTTAATCTGATTTTCATTAAGTGGAGACCTAGGAGGCCTAATTGTGAGTGGAGTGTTAAATAGTAATATCTATTAAAACTGTAAATTGGAGTGGGATTGGAGGGGCTCTCTGACAACTGAAGCATGGAATGAAATGATATGACACCTTACTAGGAGTAAGAGAGAGAGAGCGCTGCCTGTGCTAATGGTCCCCTCACAATAATAACCACATGAAAGAAGTAGAAGAGTTGCACTCTGACGTTTGGATAAAAATAGTAGATAAACACTTTTGAAAAAGTGTTTGAACAGGCATACTTACATACCAAGTGTACTCTATCTATTTCTCTCCTCCACCCCCCCTGCAGTTAAAATACAATGTGAGAATTATTACATAATATGTGAAAGTTTCTCAAACAATATCTGATTTACGTTAAACAAAGAACCGGAAAGCAACAAACCCAAGGTTGGACATAAACTTACAAATTATAAACAGCAATCAGAACAGGACGGCAGGCAGGCAGGCATGCTACAGCTTAAACAACGATTATTCCATCCTGTCTAAATTGAACAAGAACACTGGCAGCTGGGTAAACAACGCCACCTCACACTCACTTGTTGTGTGTACCAAGCATGAAAGTGAAATTAATCGACACCAGTGTTTTCCATAATGGAGTACAAATTAGAATTTGGCAGCAACAACAACAACATGGGCGAGGGAGCTGTGTTTTCTTCATGACAAATAACAAGGACTTGACATTAATTGTGAAATAACGAGAATGACGTTGGTTTACAGAGGCTTCCCGCCCTCACGCCTGTGTTTCCCTTGGTGCCGAGATTAGTTCCTGGTCAGGTGAACAACAGGGGAGGTTATTTAGCGTGGCACCCAGACTGTAGAACATGACAGGAGGTCAGGCTGAGGTGTGTTCTACTCAGGGATATAAAGAGGCCATGTAATACTCCTCAGCAAGCGTTTAGAGGGAAACACAAAGCACATTTTTCGGGCTGGTTACCCAGACCCAGATGAAGCCTACTCCAGGATTAAAAAGCATTCTCAATGGAGAAGTTTCCTTAACAGTGCTTATAATCCAGACTACCAGCAAATGAGGACCAGAGAGTTACAGCAACTTTGCTCAGATTCACAGCCTCCATCATTATAATACTGTATTACTACTGTATTGTATAACCAGTGTGAAATCTCTATGAACCAGTGGGTGGATGCTCTGCATGGTACATTAGGATCCTGGCCATCCTGATATCCCCAATAATGAGTGTGATTTAACGCTCTGTTTGTCCATATTCCCTCCGTACACAGGTGTATTGGCTCAGCCTAATGAGATCATTACCAGTAAACCTGTTTATTTGGCAAATGGAAAAACAACTCTGCTCCAAAGGAGCATTTAAGTAAAATGAGTTGTGTTGATTTGGGCAAAGAGAGCTCAAATCAGATTCTCTCCCTCCCTCCCTCTCAAACAGATTGGTGCCTCCTCCACACCTGCTCTTATGAGCGCTCTAATTCTCCTCCATTCCAACTGCAGCCCTTCCATTAGTCCCAGGGAGGTGGTGTCACCCCAAAAGTGGGATGTATGGTTTGTAATTACAGCCCAGGGGTGAGTTGTTCCAACTGAGAGGCCTGGAGTGCTTCTATTACCCCTGGCCTGGCCCCTCTTAACCCCCACCTTGCCCCACACACTCCCCTCATGCTCCACATTGCATGGCCTTTCACACACACCTCCATGACCCCTCCCCACTCCCCCTGTGACCACCTACAACTCCCACCGCAATCTCTCATCAAGACCTCCCATCACACTGGTCACCTCAGCCTTTACTTTACCTTTACACACACAGACAGACTTCATCATGGCCTCCAATAACACCGGTCAACCCTGTCCCTACGGTAACAGGTTACACACACACACATCACTGTCATCAAAATCCGCCCTCCCCTTCCCGTAGCTTTCATCTCATCATCCCCACACCGTAAACCCGATGGGTCTATAAACTACTTGACTACACACAATAACCCAGTAGCCTTTCATTTGATTCCACTGAGGGGCTTTAAGCACATATATGTATTCCATCCTCTCTCTAACCATTCCAGTTAAATTATATTAGAGCTGTAATCATTATCGAACCCTCCTGGCCTCCAGCGCAATTCCCTCACATGTTACACCAGTTTGGGTCTGCGTTGTGAATTTGATCCAAGGTTAATAAAGTTGAATAATTTGACTAACCAACCATAACTGGTTCTCATTATGAAGCCAATAAACATCTTCCTCAGAGAGGACATGAAATGCCTGTTGTAAAGCTCAATTTCCTCAGTTAGAATAACACCAGTTATCTCCAAGGAGGAGACAGAGGACTTTACACAAGAGATTGTCCCACAGTGAAGATGTATACATACACGCAAGCTTGTTTGCACAAATACAGTGTATACACACACACACAGACCCACACCCATTACAAACTTGCACTGCATGCCCCCGTCTCCAGGAGCATCTTCTTATGCATCTACTTCCTCCTAGTCAATCCCAGTATGAATAATGAATCCCCTCCTTACCAAGCAGTGGGTTTAACGCATGGCTGGGCCACTCTTTAAGGGCTCCTTATTCACAAACAGCAGTGGTGCAGTAAATACCAGGGCTTTGCTGCCAATTTAATGGCAGTTATGTTTGACAAATCTGCCTCAATCTAATGCTCCATCACAAAGCCTGGCATTGGGCTTAATCTGCACACTGAGCCTCACTCCTCTCTGCTCCGCAACTGGCTGCATCAGTTTAGTGATATGTCCTTCCAGAGAGAGGAGAAAGCAGGCCTAGCTCATAATCCACACAACACAGGGATCAACACAAACACTGAACAATGACACTCTTTCATGAATAACAAATAACATTTAAAGACCTAAAACACTAAGGGAATGATGTTCAGAGATAGAGATATATGCTACATCTTTCAGTCCCTAATACCTTGTTATTCACTAGTTGTCCCTCCTTCTAACTCTCCTCTGCTTCTTACTGTGACATTGATCCACCACCAACACCATGTGAAATTCACAGCATGAATGAGACAGGGGGCTTTCCCAGGTCTCTCTCACACACACACACACACACACGCACGCACGCACGCACGCACGCACGCACGCACGCACGCACGCACGCACACACACACACACACACGCGCGCGACTGGGGAAAGCTATTTAGATACAATTCTCAGCTTGTTCAGACACTTTAGACAAAGTACCACAACTGTAAACCAGCAATCTAAAATGTCCTCTATAAAATCTTGCAATTCATGTCCAATTGAAATCAAACCACAAATCATGCACACAAAAAATCTATGTTATCCCAGTGAAATGAAATGTTCAGCAAACGTTAGAAATTAAACGTACATCTTAATAAAAAATAAATGAATCAAACTGATAAAAAATAATAAGAATTCAATAATCCTTTTACAGAAGTCTTATTTGTGGAGCCCGTCCTGATGGATATGGATGGGTTGCATGTAGTCCTGCTGTAGTGAGACAGAGAGGGTCACTAGGACCATAACTAACCATTACTAAACCATATGTCATATTATCAAGTTAATAACATGACACCCCAGAGACCTACACTCCACCCATGAGCACACACAGGCCCTACAGAGTATCTAGCGCACACATATAACACTGTGTATGGATATAGATATTCCATACACATATAACACTGTGTATGGATGTAGATATTCCATACACATATAACACTGTGTATGGATGTAGATATTCCATACACATATAACACTGTGTATGGATGTAGATATTCCATACACATATAACACTGTGTATGGATGTAGATATTCCATACACATATATGCTTCGCCTCATTCACATGTTTTATTGTCAGTAGTGAAGATATGATAGAAACAGAACCTGTCACAATGTTCAGTATGGATGAGAATAGCCTTAACAGGTGTGAACATGCAGAGGACAAAGTGTTGACAGTTGTCAGGTTTAGTATTATGAAGCACTATCAATAAAACTTGTAATAAAAGTTTTTTTTTAAAGGTGACAACAATATTGATGGGCTCTCAGAATTTGAACAGAGGAGACTACCTTCCCCTGGACCATGCAGAACCGCTACAAATAATGCTAACAATCAGTGATGTAGTGGTAAAAAATATATATATATATAGGTGGGTAAACTGATCACTGGTTGCAGTGAAGAAAGTAACGCTCCCCATACTTTCAATGGATTTTTCCACAAAAGGTGGTTAAACTGTTGGGCAAAACAAAAGATGGTTAAACTGTTAGGCAAAACAAAAGATGGTTAAACTGTTGGGCAAAACAAAAGGTGGTTAAACTGTTAGGCAAAACAAAAGGTGGTTAAACTGTTAGGCAAAACAAAAGATGGTTAAACTGTTGGGCAAAACAAAAGATGGTTAAACTGTTAGGCAAAACAAAAGATGGTTAAACTGTTAGGCAAAACAAAAGATGGTTAAACTGTTGGGCAAAACAAAAGATGGTTAAACTGTTGGGCAAAACAAAAGATGGTTAAACTGTTGGGCAAAACAAAAGATGGTTAAACTGTTGGGCAAAACAAAAGATGGTTAAACTGTTAGGCAAAACAAAAGGTGGTTAAACTGTTAGGCAAAACAAAAGATGGTTAAACTGTTAGGCAAAACAAAAGATGGTTAAACTGTTAGGCAAAACAAAAGGTGGTTAAACTGTTAGGCAAAACAAAAGATGGTTAAACTGTTGGGCAAAACAAAAGATGGTTAAACTGTTAGGCAAAACAAAAGATGGTTAAACTGTTAGGCAAAACAAAAGATGGTTAAACTGTTAGGCAAAACAAAAGATGGTTAAACTGTTAGGCAAAACAAAAGATGGTTAAACTGTTAGGCAAAACAAAAGCTGGTTAAACTGTTAGGCAAAACAAAAGATGGTTAAACTGTTAGGCAAAACAAAAGATGGTTAAACTGTTGGGCAAAACAAAAGGTGTTTAAAGTGTGTATACTTGTGTTTACCCTCTAGTTCTCCTTTTCTGCTCCCAGTGACTGTAGCCCTTTAAAGGAAGCATGAGTTTTTACTCACCAAAGTGAGTCACACAATGTTTGAACACAATGTGGTCAAAGACTTAGTAACTTGGTTGTAGTCACGATCTGGTTACCTTCTTGTTGCGGTTTTACATATATATTAACTTATTTCTAGAGATCTTCTAAACTACCCACAATGCACTATTTATCAACGTCATATGGAAAATCTACTCTGCATTAGCTAGCTAGAGCTGGCTAATGTTAGCCACTAGCCATGCAGACCGAGTGTTGGCAGAGGTGAGCTTCAATCCACCAATCACAAGGAGGTGTGATGTAAACAACCAATCAGATTTCCCACACGTGGGGGCCACATGATCCTGCTCGGCTGCTCTGCTCCTGCACCAGCAAGCTTGCCTTTGCCTCAAAAGGAACGTGGAAAATGTTTTCCTGCCTGCTCTAAATGTTTAGTAACTCAGCTGCTCTTCGTTTATTTTTCATCCTCCAATTTGTTTGGTCAACTTTTTGGCCTGTTCTCTGTGAAATAGGCTACCAGAGTTTTTCAACCTTGGCTTAGTACTAGCGTGCTACAGTAGCTGACTAACTGTGCTGTTGTGATAATTTCCATCTGCCTGGAGCCTTCCTCCAATCTCTGTCTTATTGTTGATGCTTCCCCTCGTTACCTGTGCCCAATGCCGCCTCTGGATTATTGCCTCTGGAATCAATCTACTTTGGATTTACCTCACTATACTGGATTAGCTGGCCCTCCCTCGGCCTGTGAAATGGCCTCTCCTTCTGAAGCCCCTCTCTCCTTGGCGCTTCTTTGGTAGCTAACTCAGCCGTCAATCGGTAAGTCTCCGCTCTCTATAGCTTATATCTGCTGGCTTTTTTGTGTGTGTTCTGTGGGTTCCTACCTGTGCTAGACTAGTTGGTGTTGTTCTCTGGCTTACTACATACAGTTGAAGTCGGAAGTTTACATACACCTTAGCCAAATACATTTCAACTCAGTTTTTCACAATTCCTGACATTTAATCCTAGTAAAGAGTCCCTGTCTTAGGTCAGTTAGGATCACCACTTTATTTTAAGAATGTGAAATGTCAGAATGATATTAGAGAGAATGATTTATTTCAGATTTTATTTATTTCATCACATTCCCAGTGGGTCAGAAGTTTACATACACTCAATTAGTATTTGGTAGCATTGCCTTTAAATTGTTTAACTTGGGTCAAACGTTTCATGTAGCCTTCCACAAGCTTCCCACAATAAGTTGGGTGAATTTTGGCCCATTCCTACTGACAGAGCTGGTGTAACTGAGTCAGGCTTGTAGGCCTCATTGCTCGCACACGCCTTTTCAGTTCTGCCCACAAATTTTCAATAAGATTGAGGTCAGGGCTTTGTGATGGACACTCCAATACCTTGACTTTGTTGTCAAGCCATTTTGCCACAACTTTGGAAGTATGCTTGGGGTCATTGTCTATTTTGAAGACCCATTTGCGACTAAGCTTTAACTTCCTGACTGATGTCTTGAGATGTTGCCTCAATATATCCACAATTTTCCGTCCTCATGATGCCATCTATTTTGTGAAGTGCACCAGTCCCTCCTGCTGCAAAGTACCCCCACAACATGATGCTGTGCTTCACAACCGTGCTTCACGGTTGGGATGGTGTTCTTCGGCTTGCAAGCCTCCACCTTTTTCCTCCAAACATAATGATGGTCATTATGGGCAAACAGTTCTATTTTATTTTTATTTTTATTTTTTATTTTTTTTATCCCCTTTTATCACCAATTTTCATGGTATCCAATCGCTAGTAATTACTATCTTGTCTCATCGCTACAACTCCCGTACGGCCTCGGGAGAGACGAAGGTCGAAAGCCATGCGTCCTCCGAAGCACAACCCAACCAAGCCGCACTGCTTCTTAATACAGCGCGCCTCCAGCCCGGAAGCCAGCCGCACCAATGTGTCGGAGGAAACACCGTGCACCTGGCCCCCTCGGTTAGCGCGCACTGCGCGCGGCCCGCCACAGGAGTCGCTGGAGCGCGATGAGACAAGGATATCCCTACCGGCCAAACCCTCCCTAACCCGGACGACGCTAGGCCAATTGTGCGTCGCCCCACGGACCTCCCGGTCGCGGCCGGCTGCGACAGAGCCTGGGCGCGAACCCAGAGACTCTGGTGGCGCAGCTAGCACTGCGATGCAGTGCCCTAGACCACTGCGCCACCCGGGAGGCCTAAAAACAGTTATATTTTTGTTTCATCAGACGAGAAGACATTTCTCCAAAAAGTTTGATCTTTGTCCCCGTGTGCAGTTGCAAACAGTAGTCTGGCTTTTTTATGAAGGTTTTTGAGCAGTGGCTTCTTCCTTGCTGAGCGGCCTTTCAGGTTATGTCAATATAGGACTCGTTTTACTGTGGATATAGATACTTTTGTACCTGTTTCCTCCAGCATCTTCACAAGGTCCTTTGCTGTTGTTCTGGGATTGATTTGCACTTTTTGCACCAAAGTATGTTCATCTCTAGGAGACAGAACACGTCTCCTTCCTGAGTGGTATGACGGCTGCGTGGTCCCATGGTGTTTATACAAGCGCACTATTGTTTGTACAGATGAACGTGGTACCTTCATGCCAGACTTGTGGAGGTCTACAAAAAAAAATCCGGAGGTCTTGGCTGATTACTTTTGATTTTCCCATGATGTCAAGCAAAGAGGCACTGAGTTTGAAGGTAGGCCTTGAAATACATCCACAGGTACACCTCCAATTGACTCAAATGATGTCAATTAGCCTATCAGAAGCTTCTAAAGCTATGACATCATTTTCTGGAATTTTCCAAGCTGTTTAAAGGCACAGTCAACTTAGTGTATGTAAACTTCTGACACACTGGAATTGTGATACAGTGAATTATGAGTCTGTAAACAATTGTTGGAAAAATGACTTGTTTCATGCACAAATAGATGTCCTAACAGACTTGCCAAAACTATAGTTTGTTAGCAAGAAATGTGTGGAGTGGTTGAAATGACTGCAACCTAAGTGTATGTAAACTTCCGACTTCAACTGTAGCTATGTCAACCGTGGTAGTTGGCCAACTAGCCTAGTTAGCTGGCTAGGCTAGCTAGCAGGCTAAAATAACTAAGTTTAGCTGGCTGGCTGGCTTGCTAAGATAACTGCATATACTGGTAGCATTATTTTGTTTTAACTGGGTAGATGGTGTTATGTATTTCCAAAACGTTGGTTTATGCTAATGTGGTGGTAAGCAACTGGCTGACTCATGCAGTGCGAAAGTAACGTTAGCAGGCTGTTAGGACTAATGTTAGCAGGCTAGTAGGGCTAACGTTACCAGGCTAGTTGGCTGGCAACCATGCAAGCTGATTTGAAACAAGAAATTCAGAAAGTATTCGCTTGTAAGTTGGCTGACAATTTGATTGAAAACAGTGCATTAAGTGCTAATAAGTGAAAAAGCATTAGTACTAATAGTACTAATGATTTAGTTTAATTTGAAGTTATACACTTGAAGTTATTTCTGTTAGAGTTTACATTACAGGGAATAGGCTGGCTTGCCGGGTCCTCCATAGTACGTCACAACCAGCAAAAAACATTTTCCCGGCATGACTTCGGCATTCTTCGGTTTTATGTAATAACTAGAAAAATAGAAAAGTGAGGTGTAACTTCGCATTGGGACTTTTGATGGATATACTATGTTACATATACTATGCAAATCCATGTTACATGAGGTTACGTTTATGCTACCTACCCTTTAAAGACAAGCAGTACAGTGGAGCCTCGGCCTGTAATTACAGTAACTGTGTAGAGTTAGTTAGTTGAATGGAGGATAATGAAGGCTAGAGCAAGGGCTATTAATGGGGATGGATGGGATGCTTGAGTCAGGATCACAGTCACTACAGGATCAATGGTACACATACAGGTGGACCGGAGGGCTAGAGAACACTACCTTTACACAGAGAGAGAAAGAGAGAGAGATAGGGGGAAAGAGAGAGAGACAGTGACCATTCATTTCCATTACTGCAATTAAAGACACAATAGGGGTTCTTACTAGTTTTTAAATTACAAAGGAGGGAGGGAGAAAAGAAGACTAATGCTGTGAATACAGAACAGTGATCACATTAACGAGACGCACCACAGTCCTGTATCACCTTCCAGCAATATTACCAGCGCCTATTCAGGCCTGTTCACAAAACCATACCGCATTACATTTCATGCATAAATGGCCTCGTATATGTACATTCCCCATGCATTAAGAGCTAAATTAACACAGTAAAATGGAAACATGTAATTTAAATAAAAGCCCGCTAACGTTATAGTGAAAAATAAATGTCATCGTATTGCCTGTTGAAACAATCCCCTTGACCAAATGAATGGGCACTATTGATGCAATTAAAATTCCCACTGTGTCTAGTCAATTGGCATAAGCACATTTCACACATAGGCCATGGGGATGTCAAGAGAGCTCGCTACTGGTGGCAATTACTATTGGCATACTGTTCATTATAGCAGATTAATTAATATACAGTACACTGGGAGAAAAGTGGAGGATAAAGGTACATGTAAATGTGTGTTCATTAGACATTGACACTTCAGAAAAAACATTGAACTGTAGACAATATTAGTAATAATAATAATATCAATAGGTTATTTTGTTTAGAATTGTGTCTGATACTTTTTGATAATTTTAACTGAAAAACAAAAACTCCCCGTCACTGAGGAAAATAAACTAGAGACAGGGCTCAATGCATCACAGTTATTCAGAATCAATGGACCAACAGCGAAACCTATAGTTAAAATATCAAAGTGTGTTTTTGATAGATTATATATTCTTAAAGCGGCAATCTGCAGTTCGAACAATAACGATGCCACCAGCCACTGATTTGGTAAACATCTGAGGGATGGGGGTAGAGAAATGTAACCACTCAAATTCATAGATAGAGCTATGGACACAAGGACTGACCATTCATGATTTAAAATGTATAGTTTTAACCATGTTTTGAGGCTATACAGTGTTTGTTTATATTTAAATTGTTTACAAAACAAAAACAAAATAAAACAGGCTTATATTTTGGGTTCTGATGGGGTACAACAGTTAAACTAAGGTCATTAAGCATTTATAAGTTATATTCATCAAGAGGTACTGGGTATATATATCAATAATTCATATGTCCAAAAATGGATGTACCAATCACAGATTGCCCCTTTAAGAGAAACAAAAGGACCGACGTGTGTAAAGCTCAGTGTACTATTCTGATCGCCACATTCCATCTGAAAGAGCTTCTGTGCCCTCTTGTGGACAAAAAAAAAAACACCATCTCACTCACTGGAAAGTGTCTTGGCAAGAGGACTATAAACTAAATCAGCTTTATCCAGTTGACAATAGGTATTTTGTGACAGTAGGCCTATATGTTTTTGCATTTGACTAGTCCATTCTTACGTGGTAAAAGTTGTTTCCCTCGAATGACTTCAACGTGATAGCCAGAGTCTTGTATTTTGTTCTAGACTATGTGTTCCTTGTTGTTTTGTTCCATCTTGAGAACAACGGGTACAAACTTGACAGTGGTGCAGAACCCCTGGCCCAAAGTAATATATATATATTAAGGATAGGAAGGAAGGATGGGTAGTCATTAAGGATGGGAAGCTAAGTGCTGAGAAAGTCTGCAACCTCTCCTGTTCAGTCAGTCGGAAGTGTTGACCATTATAAATCTGAAAACAACAACACTGTAGTGATATACTCACTCCATTTGCAAAGCCAGAACTTTAGGAAGAGGAATGATTTGAATATAAAGACAATTAACGATTTTATGTTTGTTTAATTTCCCTTGCGCTGTCATTATCTCCCTGCAACTGAAGCGGTGACTGTGGATGAATAGCTTCTACTTGTGCTAATTTACACAGAGATGAGGAGGAAATGCATTTGTTTCCAAGGCCATTATACAGTGAGCCATGCAATTGCTCGCCACAAATGGCCGTCATTCATTACAGTTAACAATGACATCCAATTCAGCTCAGTTAATGAACTTCAATACAATCATGTTGGGTAATCATGTTGGGAATGATTTGTTCAGTGTAAGTGTATCATTTTGGAGGTTAATGTTGATGAATGCCTGGTTTTAAAGAGATACAATTAAGCTTTGGCTTGCAGGGGAAGACAGAGAAGCACTGTCGGGACTGGACTAAAAAGACTGCGGTGCAATACCCCCACCTACTGGTGAAATAATGAAGGTGCACTTCCTAACTATCAAGGCATAAATACAGTAAGTTAATTACACACAGACACATGTGCACTGCACACACACAGTGCTAAACTCACCGATGCCAGAGTTGCCCCCGGTGATGAGGACCACCCTGTCTGAGAGGTTGCAACCCTGCAGGATCTCCAGGGCTGCTGTGTTACTATCGTAACGCTTCGGCTTCACCAGCACATCCTCCACCGTGAATGCCTGCCGTGGGTCAAAGTAGGTATTCCTCTTGTTAATGTGACTGTTAGGGAAGGGGGAAGGGGAGAGGGAAGCATGAAGGAGAGAGAGAATGAGGGGCGGGGAGTAAGTTTCATGTTGTATGAACTTGCGATAACTATTAAGCTAAGTGGTTGTAAGCATGCTCCGAGAGGTCTCTCTCTACTGAAACAAGGCCTCATGAACAGTCTCAGGCAGGCAGTGGGGCATAGATAGGCTGCTCACAGCCATGGGTCAAAAGACTTTACACTGCTATTTACCTGGTATTAAATAGGAAATGCACAAACAATTGCTACTTTCTGGTACATTCTTATATGAAATGGTGCTCATTGGAATGAATCCCAAAGAAACAAACAAGTAATTAGGTTGTCACTGTGTAATTATCATGTTACCTTGTAATTTATTAGTAAATGCCTGGTAAATGTATGTACTGTCAAATAAAGTGATTATTTTCATTTTTTACTGCCACGTCTTAGCTTGCTAGTTGTTCAGGATATCAGGAAAGAGGATCTGTCCTTTATCGTCTGTCTCCTGCTCCCATCCACATGGTGGATCTGTGGGGAAGAAAACCCTCCTGTTAGACTCCTCAAGCCATTCAGAAGCAATATTCATACCATTAACTCAATATCTGTTACTGAGTGCCATCCTAACAGAAGGATAACTCGGATAACTCTACAATTGCAGAATGATATTTATCAGTGTTTTAACCTCTCACTATGAACATTCAAGTGCACCCAGTTCCATAAGAAAATCTGGTGAGTCTTGGACACATTAGGTTGGGTCTAGGGATGCAAATGTCGGTCAATTTTCCTGCGGATTATCTGAT
The DNA here is from genome assembly GCF_045679555.1 of Salvelinus alpinus. Taxonomy (NCBI): domain Eukaryota; kingdom Metazoa; phylum Chordata; class Actinopteri; order Salmoniformes; family Salmonidae; genus Salvelinus; species Salvelinus alpinus. The sequence continues at coordinate 40,523,079 of NC_092100.1, forward strand.
CCTCATTAACCGGTCAACAAACGGTTAAAAAAAATTCAAACGGTAAAATAACTTGACCAACAGAAAACACTATCAGAGATCTGTATATAATGACGAGATGCTTACGTTTCCGCCCAAAGAATGGGCGACAAGCGTAGGCCCAAAATAAACCCATAGAAATGCATTGGACTTTTTTGGGGAGTGAAACCTCTGGCTTCGCCTCTTCCTCTCTGCACGCATACAAGGACCGGGCATTTTTCATTAATAAGAGCGTAATGAAAACATGCAACAATAGTAAGCCTATCGTCTTACTGTCAACAGGCTATAATTGAAGATGCAACTCCTGTAATGAAGCCGCTAATAAAATGTCATTTTGAAACATTTGCCAAAAATGCAATCGCGGAAAACACGGTTCTAAACCGCGCACTAAATGCGAGCAGTTCCATATGTGAGATGAAAATCTCCGTTAAATTTAGAAAGAGGGGGAATCTAATAGCAACTACTATGATCGGTTGCGAATATGACAAGGATTTGGCTTCTGGACAACGAAAGAAAGTTCATATGAAAACCAATATAACAGGAGAGAAATGCTGGTTAATGGCAAGAGGAAGTCTTTATAAAATAATTGCCTCCACGTATCTATGGATGGATTTTTGCAAGGTAAGGCGTTCAGGTTTGAAACAATTATACTGCCTCAAACTCACATTGCAAAGTGGTGGGTGACGTGCTGATAGTCAACGGTTGGCAGGCTATAGCATATGCATCCGAATGGGAGGCGCGCTTTACGAGTTGAGAAATAAAAATAACAAATTTTTAATCATGGCATTCGAAATTGTTATTTGTTGCGCAATGGCTGGTCTTACAAAAGCAGGTTTCACTCCAGTAGCCTACAGACTTTTTGAGTAGTTACTCTCACGCTGTCTGACAGATGGTAGCAAACTATGCTCTGTATGCTGTGCGCGTGATACCTGAAATGCGTGACGATTAACGAAAATACCCACGCGCCAATTTCATTCTACACAATTGTGGAAATTAACCTATAGACCGATAAGCATTACGGGTCAAATTTATTTTCGGTTGCTAATACATTAACGGTTAACCGTTAACATCCTTAGTTGGGTCCAATGTGCACAAGTAATGACCATTACACACACGCTTGCAAAAAGGCTTATTGAAGGTGGGATGTACAGTAAGAGGTGGGTGGGTATAAGAGAACAGTTGGGAATGGGGTCAGACTGGACAGTTACCCGAAACCTCCAGCACAGTGCCTCTTCTGCCCTGTCTTGGGATGATCCCACAGTCTTCATTTCCTCATGACTGTGTAGAGAGGGAAACATGTAGAGGGGGGGGGGGGGGGCATCAAACTTGCTAACTGTTACTGTTAGCAACTGGGAGGGAGACATGTAGAGGGGGGGTCCATCAAACTATCTAACTGTTGCTGTTAGCAACTGGGAGGGAGACATGTAGAGGGGGGGTCCATCAAACTATCTAACTGTTGCTGTGTAGTAACTGAGAGGGAGACATGTAGAGGGGGGGTCCATCAAACTATCTAACTGTTGCTGTGTAGTAACTGAGAGGGAGACATGTAGAGGGGGGGTCCATCAAACTATCTAACTGTTGCCGTTAGTAATTAACTGCATCAAAACAAAGCTTCTCTGCCCTATTGTTGTGGGCGATATTGAATAGATAAGGCTAGTATGTTCAAGGACTGGTTTATGGCAAGGATAACACTGCCATAAAAGCAAGCGGCGCTGGTGGTGGTTGAGACCGTAGAAATAGAATGGTTCATTGAAACTCTACGCAATAGTTAATTTTCCCTTACTTCGCATAGTAAACCCATCCATCCCTCGAAGATCTCTCTTCCCATCCTGGAGGCAACTCATCTTCACTGTCTGTATCATCCATTCCAGCATACTTTAAAGCTGTCATCGCCCGTGTTCCTTACGAATACAGAGCTACAGAAAAAATTCCAAAAGAAATGCAAATCTATATTTTTGCAGAAGCGAAGGAGCCTTGAAAACCAAAATACACGTTATTATAAGCCTGCCTCAGCACTTCCGCATCAATACTGTGACGATTCTCATGTCTGCGAAGTGTTTGGGTAATGAAGTCCTGCAAGAGTGAAGTGAGGTGATTCGATTATCTGCCCCGGGTTACCAATTTTGTGAGGAGTTTCTTAAGGGAAGGGTGATTGCATTCGTTTTGGAATTGGCTGCCTCCTAGGGGTGAGCCAGGTGACCCGTTCAAAGCCCACGGGGAAGTCGGCTCAAAACAAAAGCATATTGTTTTTAAACGTGTGCATGTTTTTCTCTGACAAAACAAACACTGATTCAAAGGGGGGGTGGCAGATTTTTAAACTCTTTGCTATTAGGATACAGATAAGTATCCTCAATGAAAGGTGGCTTTCAAGGAGGGGAGGACACTCTTCTGTTTGCCTACTGATGAATTGACACACTCATCGGTTTCTGGGTCACAGAGGAGAGAAGATGGTCTTTTGTCAAACGAGAATCTCCCATAACATGCACAGTTTGAGCTACTCCAGGAAGTGACGTTGCAGTCTAGCTCAGCGCTGCCCCCTCTCATTGAGTAACTCAAGTTAAAGGCCGACCGGGTTAATGCAGGCTGCCATTAGCAACTAAATTAATTATCCTTATACTTCTTCTGTGTGAATTTTTTTTAATTCTGAATAATCGGTTCAAAGACATACATCTGGTGTATTAAAAGCAGTTATTGGTACCATGATTGTCTTCTAAAAATGTTTTATAAAAGATTGCAATTTTTCTTTGAAGCTTTGAATGGCTGGTCATGGCTCACATCAACACCACATCCCAGACACACTAAACCCACTCCAATTCGCATACCGCTCCAACAGATGCACAGATGACGCAATCTCTATTGCACTCCACACTGCCTTTTCCCAGTTGGACAAAAGGAACGCCAACGTCAGAATGCTGTTCTTTGACTACAGCTCAGCGTTCAACACCATAGTGCCTTCCAAGCTCAAAAATGTTCCAAGACTCCAGCCAGCCAAGTCATAACTGTTCTCTCTGCTCCCGCACGACAAACCATACCAATACACCAAGTCTGGAACCAGCAGGACCCTGAACAGCTTCTACCCCCAAAGGTTGATCCCTGACCAGGGCCTTGGTCAGGGATTTGGCCAAGAACCCAAAGGTTACTCTGACAGAACTCCAGAGTTCCTCTGTGGAGATGGGAGAACCTTCCAGTATGACAATCATCTCTGCAGCACTCTACCAATCACACCTTTATTTTAGTGGCCAGACAGAAGCCACTCCTCAGTAAAAGTCACATGACAGCCCGATTGGAGTTTGCCAAAAGGCACCTAAAGCATAGTGAACCACTAGTTGGCCAAGAGTGTGCAAAGCTGTCATCAAGGCAAAGGGTGGCTGCTTTGAAGAATATAAAATATATTTTGATTTTTAACACTTTTTTGGTTACTACATGATTTCTCGCACACCCCGAGAGCTTCTGGTCAGCGGGGCGGTGGCACTGGGATCCTCATCTCTCCCAAGTGGACATTCTCTCTTTCTCCCCTGACCCATCTGTCTATCGCCTCCTTTGAATTTCATGCTGTCACAGTTACCAGCCCTTTCAAGCTTAACATCCTTATCATTTATCGCCCTCCAGGTTCCCTTGGAGAGTTCATCAATGAGCTTGACGCCCTGATAAGTTCCTTTCCTGAGGATGGCTCACCTCTCACAGTTCTGGGTGACTTTAACCTCCCCACGTCTACCTTTGACTCATTCCTCTCTGCCTCCTTCTTTCCACTCCTCTCCTCTTTTGACCTCACCCTCTCACCTTCCCCCCCTACTCACAAGGCAGGCAATACGCTTGACCTCATCTTTACTAGATGCTGTTCTTCCACTAATCTCACTGCAACTCCCCTCCAAGTCTCCGACCACTACCTTGTATCCTTTTCCCTCTCGCTCTCATCTAACACTTCCCACACTGCCCCTTCTCGGATGGTATCGCGCCGTCCCAACCTTCGCTCTCTCTCCCCCGCTACTCTCTCCTCTTCCATCCTATCATCTCTTCCCTCTGCTCAAACCTTCTCCAACCTATCTCCTGATTCTGCCTCCTCAACCCTCCTCTCCTCCCTTTCTGCATCCTTTGACTCTCTATGTCCCCTATCCTCCAGGCCGGCTCGGTCCTCCCCTCCTGCTCCGTGGCTCGACGACTCACTGCGAGCTCACAGAACAGGGCTCCGGGCAGCCGAGCGGAAATGGAGGAAAACTCGCCTCCCTGCGGACCTGGCATCCTTTCACTCCCTCCTCTCTACATTCTCCTCTTCTGTCTCTGCTGCTAAAGCCACTTTCTACCACTCTAAATTCCAAGCATCTGCCTCTAACCCTAGGAAGCTCTTTGCCACCTTCTCCTCCCTCCTGAATCCTCCTCCCCCTCCTCCCCCCTCCTCCCTCTCTGCGGATGACTTCGTCAACCATTTTGAAAAGAAGGTCGACGACATCCGATCCTCGTTTGCTAAGTCAAACGACACCGCTGGTTCTGCTCACACTGCCCTACCCTGTGCTTTGACCTCTTTCTCCCCTCTCTCTCCAGATGAAATCTCGCGTCTTGTGACGGCCGGCCGCCCAACAACCTGCCCGCTTGACCCTATCCCCTCCTCTCTTCTCCAGACCATTTCCGGAGACCTTCTCCCTTACCTCACCTCGCTCATCAACTCATCCTTGACCGCTGGCTACGTCCCTTCCGTCTTCAAGAGAGCGAGAGTTGCACCCCTTCTGAAAAAACCTACACTCGATCCCTCCGATGTCAACAACTACAGACCAGTATCCCTTCTTTCTTTTCTCTCCAAAACTCTTGAACGTGCCGTCCTTGGCCAGCTCTCCTGCTATCTCTCTCAGAATGACCTTCTTGATCCAAATCAGTCAGGTTTCAAGACTAGTCATTCAACTGAGACTGCTCTTCTCTGTGTCACGGAGGCGCTCCGCACTGCTAAAGCTAACTCTCTCTCCTCTGCTCTCATCCTTCTAGACCTATCGGCTGCCTTTGATACTGTGAACCATCAGATCCTCCTCTCCACCCTCTCCGAGCTGGGCATCTCCGGCGCGGCCCACGCTTGGATTGCGTCCTACCTGACAGGTCGCTCCTACCAGGTGGCGTGGCGAGAATCTGTCTCCGCACCACGTGCTCTCACCACTGGTGTCCCCCAGGGCTCTGTTCTAGGCCCTCTCCTATTCTCGCTATACACCAAGTCACTTGGCTCTGTCATATCCTCACATGGTCTCTCCTATCATTGCTATGCAGACGACACACAATTAATCTTCTCCTTTCCCCCCTCTGATAACCAGGTGGCGAATCGCATCTCTGCATGTCTGGCAGACATATCAGTGTGGATGACGGATCACCACCTCAAGCTGAACCTCGGCAAGACGGAGCTGCTCTTCCTCCCGGGGAAGGACTGCCCGTTCCATGATCTCGCCATCACGGTTGACAACTCCATTGTGTCCTCCTCCCAGAGTGCTAAGAACCTTGGCGTGATCATGGACAACACCCTGTCGTTCTCAACTCACATCAAGGTGGTGACCCGTTCCTGTAGGTTCATGCTCTACAACATTCGCAGAGTACGACCCTGCCTCACACAGGAAGCGGCGCAGGTCCTAATCCAGGCACTTGTCATCTCCCGTCTGGATTACTGCAACTCGCTGTTGGCTGGGCTCCCTGCCTGTGCCATTAAACCCCTACAACTCATCCAGAACGCCGCAGCCCGTCTGGTGTTCAACCTTCCCAAGTTCTCTCACGTCACCCCGCTCCTCCGCTCTCTCCACTGGCTTCCAGTTGAAGCTCGCATCCGCTACAAGACCATGGTGCTTGCCTACGGAGCTGTGAGGGGAACGGCACCTCCGTACCTTCAGGCTCTGATCAGGCCCTACACCCAAACAAGGGCACTGCGTTCATCCACCTCTGGCCTGCTCGCCTCCCTACCTCTGAGGAAGTACAGTTCCCGCTCAGCCCAGTCAAAACTGTTCGCTGCTCTGGCACCCCAATGGTGGAACAAACTCCCTCACGACGCCAGGTCAGCGGAGTCAATCACCACCTTCCGGAGACACCTGAAACCCCACCTCTTTAAGGAATACCTAGGATAGGATAAAGTAATCCTTCTAACCCCCCCCTCCCCCTTAAAAGACTGAGATGCACTATTGTAAAGTGGTTGTTCCACTGGATATCATAAGGTGAATGCACCAATTTGTAAGTCGCTCTGGATAAGAGCGTCTGCTAAATGACTTAAATGTAAATGTAAATGTGTGCTTTTCCAAATCATGTCCAATCAATTGAATTTACCACAGGTGGGCTCCAATCAAGTTGTAGAAACATCTCAAAGATGATAAATGGAAATAGGATGCACCTGAGCTCAATTTCGAGTCTCATAGCAAAGGGTCTGAATACTTATGTAAATAATGTATTTTTAATAAATTTGCAAACTTTTCTAAAAATCTGTTAGCTTTGTCATTATGAGGTATTGTGTGTAGATTGATGATAATCCACTTTAGAACAAGGCTGTAATGTAACAAAATGTGGTAAAAGGGAAGGGGTCTGAATACTTTCCGAATGCACTGTATTTGAAGTAAAAATCTGTTGGAGTTTACATTATAGGGAATAGGCTGGCTTGCAGAGTCCTCCATATTACATCACATCCCGAAAATAAATATATAAAAATATTCGGAATTCTGATCAGTTTCATGTAATAACTCAAAAGATACAAAAGCGAGGTATAACTTTGAGTTGCGACTTTTTGTTGCATATACTAATGCAAATCCATAAGTTACATATGGTTAAGTATATGCTACCTACCCTTTAAACATTGGCAATAGCAGTGGCTTTTGACACACCCACTCCTTTCCACACCCCATTACTTTCCTTTTGACACACCCACTCCTTTCCACACCCCATTACTTTCCTTTTGACACACCCACTCCTTTCCACACCCCATTACTTTCCTTTTGACACACCCACTCCTTTCCACACCCCATTACTTTCCTTTTGACACACCCACTCCTTTCCACACCCCATTGCTTTACTTTTGACAAACCCACTCCTTTCCTTTCGACACACCCACTCGCCCATAGATACACATGGCAAGGCATGGCTTAACATGACCACACCACGAGTAGGGTACAGCCGTAGGGTACTCCCTTTACTCCCATGTTAAATTTCCTACTTTACTCATAACCCGACAATGGCTGTATTCTTTTTTTTTTATCATTCGATAAACATTTTGGATATGCTTGGTTGGTCGTTAACATACTTCCATGTCATTTAAATCAACAAACTATACTGAACAAAAATATAAACGCAACATGCAACAAATTCAACGGTTTTACTGAGTTACAGTTCATATAAGGAAATCAGTCAATTGAAATAAATTCATTAGGCCCTAATCTACCCACTGGGGAGCCAGGCCAGCCAACCAGAATGAGTTTTTCCCCACAAAAGGGCTTTATTACAGACAGAAATAATCCTCAGGTTCATCAGCAGTCCGGGTGGCTGGTCTCAGATGATCCCGCAGGTGAAGAAGCCTGATGTGGAGGTCCTGAGCTGGCGTGGTTACACGTGGTCTGCGGTTGTGAGGCCGGTTGGACATACTGCCAAATTCCCTAAAATGACGTTGGAGGCGGCTTATGGTAGAGAATTTAACATTACATTCTCTGGCAATAGCTCTGGTGGACATTCCTGCAGTCAGCATGCCAATTGCACTTTCCCTCAACTTGAGACATCTGTGGCGTTGTGTGACAAAACTTCACATTTTGGAGTGGCCTTTTATTGTTCACACCACAAGGTGCTCCTGTGTAATGATCATGCTGTTTAATCAGCTTCTTGATATGCCACACCTGTCAGGTGGATGGATTATTTAGGCTAAGGAGATATGCTCACTAACAGGTATGTAAACAAATGTTTGCACAAAATTTGACAGAAATAAGCTTTTTGTGTGTATGGAACATTTCTGGGATCTTCTATTTCAGCTCAGGACACATGGGACCAACACGTTGCATTTCTTTTTATTCAGTCAACATCATACCTAAAATCACTTGATTCTAAAGGTAAAAATGTTAGCATGAACAGAGACTGTCTCATGGAATGTATGTCACGATTATCAGCCAAAGAGACGATTCCAATGGGCTTTCTTCAGCTAGCTAACATTAGCTATCTAACCCCGCTTTTATATCCAAGATACTGAAAAGATGTTGCATACCGTTTTGTTTGAACAATAGTAGGAGAAAAGACCGCCAAATTAAGTTTAAACTACACAAGGACCAGGTTAAGCAAACCTCATGGTTTCAGGCTATACCCCGTGATGATGATATGATGATGATGATGATGGAAAGCTCCGGTTTATCTATAAGTCGTTGCTAGGTAAAGCCCCGCCTTATCTCAGCTCACTGGTCACCATAGCAGCACCCACCCATAGCACGCGCTCCAGCAGGTATATTTCACTGGTCACCCCCAAAGCCAATTCCTCCTTTGGCCGCCTTTCCTTCCAGTTCTCTGCTGCAAATGACTGGAACGAACAGCAAAAATCACTGAAGCTGGAGACTCATATTCCCCTCACTAGCTTTAAGCACCAGCTGTCAGAGCAGCTCACAGATCACTGCACCTGTACATAGCCAATCTGTAAATAGCCCATCCAACTACCTCATCGCCATACTGTTATTTATTTTATTTATTTTGCTCCTTTGCACCCCAGTATCTCTACTTGCACATTCATCTTCTGCACATCTATCACTCCAGTGTTTAATTGCTATATTGTAATTATTTCGCCACTATGGCGTATTTATTGCCTTACCTCCCTTATCCTACCTCATTTGCACACACTGTATGTATACTTTTTCTATTGTATTATTGACTGTATGTTTGTTTATTCCATGTGTAACTCTGTGTTGTATGTGTTGAACTGCTTTGCTTTATTCTTGGCCAGGTCGCAGTTGTAAATGAGAACTTGTTCTCAACTAGCCTACCTGGTTAAATAAAGATGAAATTAAATAAAATATACATTTGTGTGTTCGAAGCACTGAATTCAGAGTAAATTGCAAGCTAACACTTGTTTATATCTAACTCGCTATGTGAATTGACCGTATAAACCTGGAGATTCTACTAAGTAAGTGTAGATATCGCCACAGGCTACTTTGGACAATTTGGTAGGGTTGTCTGCACAACTGGTTTCCGGCAAGTTGAAAGGACATATAGGCATGCCAACAAGAATCAAGTTTTCTAAATGACTGTTCAAGGGTAGGCAAAGAATGGAAGTAATTACGTGACATATCAAAGACTTGTGAATTAGATCGAGACTAACTTATCTCGCTAGCCAGCCATCTAACATAAGTTAACCAGCGAAAAAGCTAGGGGTAAACAAACAGTGACATAAGTTAAATGTGACAGCTTTACTGTCAGTGTCAGCAGGTCGGGTAACACAGAGTGGCAGGATAAGTATCATGCAAATAATGTGTTGTGACAGCCAAGTATGTTAATAACGACACGTGATGCTGCTGAAAACGTTTATTGAAACGACAAAAGTTTTGGTAGTTTGCTTCGGATGATGCCTAAAGTAATTACATTATTAATTACATGGGAGTAAAGGGAGTACTCATCTCTGTTCCCTTCTTGGGGGCGTGACCATGTTAAGCCACGCCTCGCCTTGTATCTGTACTCCGGTCGCCATATTGGGCTTCAGCTTCCCCCTTCTCAGTAGGAACTAAGAATTTCTGATAACACGTGAACGCGGCATTAGCATAGCAATTGTGAGTCTAGGCATAAAAAACAACATAACAAACGTGTTTCGAGCTAATAAACGGTTATTTGGGGCTATTAAACTTTTATTGCTTAACACAATTTCCCCCCCATACGCAATATTGCCTGTTTGTAGACATTTTTTAATTTTTTATTCATTGCTCACTAACGTTAGCTGGCTTCGTTCTGATCCATAGTACTGTTAGAGGGCGTCCGCTACGCATCCCTCCATGAAGCGCTGCGATGCCCTCTGATTTTATATCCCTCCTCAGCGCTGATCTCGACCTTAATTCCCCCAAATCCCTTTACTCTAAAGGTAAGACTTCTATACATGTTATGACATGGCTGCCTTTGTATTGTATTGCCATTGTTTTTGACTAGGACTGATGAACGGATAGATCACGTTAGTTGGCTAGATAGCTCACGTTAGCTAGCAGCTAGTTTTGCTTATAGCTAGCTAGTTAACTAATGAGTGCATGATGGACCAACTAGCAGCTAACGTTAGGGAGCAGCAGGAGGCGTGTTGTGTTATTGTTTTCCCCCGGTACACTCGTGGTTCGGTCCCCCATGACTATGCCATGGTTACAGTATCTGAACGTTAGGTACAGGTTGCATTGTCACAAACCCCTCGATTGCTTGCTGAATTTGTCACGATTGTTCGCGAACGTTAGCTAGCTATTTAGCTAGCAGTCTTTAGTTAAGCTGTTTAGTTAGCTATCTAGTCAGCAGATCCGGCCCGCTTGAATACAGCTGCACTAGCGTCGGACAGGCTTTCTGTGTAAATTAGGGTGTTTTCAGATATAGTCCTCTTTTTTAAAATAACTGATCTCAGTCCTGTTTAAAGTGAACTCAAGTGTGAAAAAAAAGCGAAATAACTCTTTATATCCATACTGCTCTTGCCTTTGAATTAGGACTTTCTTGACAGTTCAACATTTTTGTGGACAGTCCTCTTTGCATTCACGTTGCTATGTTTCGAAAGGAACCAAGATCTTTTTCCAACATTCACTCAATGCACTCTGGGTAAATGCACAGTGCTGGACAAGCCATACCATCACAACCTGTTATCGGACAACCAGGGATGTAGTTAATAGCTAATAGTTTACATTTAGTTGCAAAATAAGACATACTAATTAGAATAAACTTATAATATTTACATGTATAAATGACTGGTAACCGGATAAACATAATTAATAATGCTTTAATTGAACATTTTAGTTTTTAGTTTGTGGGACTAATGTGAGGGCCTGTGGCAGGGGAAATGGTTCTGCAGTAGCCTATAGTGTTTGGTGTGGAAATAATGACAAGTGAACCTGGACAGTTTTGTGTTCACATCGCACTAAAAAGGGAACCGATTTAGCTGAAAAGGACCAAGTGTGAAAACACCAAGACACCACAGAGCCATCGTGAGATATGTCTTGGAAAAAGTTGAGAAATGCGTTGTGTTCTGAATTGTCCCATTATCCCAACTGTTACACCAAGACTGAACGACTGCTAGTTTAATTAAACTGCCGTTTTCGTCCTCGTGCTAGATGGCAGAAACCATAGCAGCCATTTTGAATGGCACATGGCGTTGAACAACAAAGGAGCTGATTTGGCTGACACTGCCATTCCAAAATCTCTGCTGTGGCTGCTGCTACACGGACATGCCTGGTGCCTAGATTGATGGCGTTTGTTGCACAGCGAGAGTGGAGACGAACGGATTCGGTCCAGTCAGTTCAGTCAGTCATCCTCATGAGCCCTTCCCAGCTAGCTAGTTTAGGCTTGTGTCTAGAAACATCAAGAATTTGAAACTTGTCTGCCGAAATTGGGACTTGAGAGTGTTCAGAATCGTTTTTATCAGCGATGTTAGACATTAATGCCGTAGTTATACATTTTCGGTGACGATCACTACAATACACGTGCTTTACCTGTCACCCTGGCCTGATATTGGCTACAATATCTAGCTACTTCCCTCTCCTTACAGCAAAAAGCGGGAGCGAAGGACGGTGCCCAGTGTTGTCGGCTTGCAGCGCAAACTCCCCATTGAGCAGTGTAGACTGTATCGCGGTGACTTCTAGATGACTACTACCAATATTACAGGTTATTTCTCGTGTAGTCTGCTATCCTATTTGAAATAAAATCAAGTGGGATGGAACATTGGAGATGGTGACCAAATCCAGATGGTGAATTTAGTTATTTCTTCCTCGCCCATCAAAATAAACATCACTTTCTTTTACAAGTTTTAACTAGCGCCATGCTGCTGCTGTTGTCAGCTAGTCAACATACATTAGCTTGAGAAGAGACTATCAGGACGATTGACTGATCTGAATCTATTCGTCTCCAAACTCAACTCTCAGCTTCGCAACATACACCATTCATTTTGGGAGCCAGGCGTGTCCATATAGCCTCTCCCGCCTAGTATGAGGACGAGAAGGACAGTATGTAACAGTTAGGATAATGCTACAGCACAATGCATTTTCATCCCTGGATTGGTGTACATTTTCCGATACATCTCCCGTCAGCTCTATGGTGTCTTAATCTACTCAGGAAGTCTGTCCGACCCTAGTGCAGTTGTAAGCAAGCGGGTTGGATCTGCAGGCTAGCTGCTATCCTTAGCCACCCCCATTGCCTTAGGCAAACCAAATACTGAGAATCAAACTAGAACTTTGGCAAGCATTTGGGCACATAGCAGGTTATAAGCAGGTTCTGATTGTTTCAGATGAGTGAAAGTGGCCTTATCAGATTCAGAAAACTTGAATGTCCTCAGATGCAATTAATCTTGCAGCAGTCATAAAACGTATCACATCTAAAAAAGAATCATCTTTGTGTGCTTACACATGTCGTGTGGGTGGGTGTGTTTTTGCCAAGTGAAGTAGAGTGACGTGGATGGAATGTTTAAATCATGATCTACCCAGAATGAGTTATATGAAACATGATACAGTAGCCATATTATCTAGCTACTTGGCCAGTTGATGTGGTGGCTGGTTGGTGCTGACTGAGTCATGGCTGCTCTTGTGATAACACTGCTATGAACAGGCTCCATTGTCCTCTCTGCTCAGTCCACTACTCTTTCAGTCCAGCTGTGTCTGGAAGTGATCAAAGCCTGGGGGGTTTCAGTTTAAAGACCTTCTACAGGTGGCAGATATGGCTGCCATGCAAAACTTTTCAGTAAAAATGTACACTGCGCTGTCTTAGTGCATGAGGTTTGCTAGTGGTTTTGGAACGCTCTCTAATTAGTCGTTGGCTAGTCATCTCAGCCTAGCTGGGCTTGCAGCGACGCACTACTGCTGTTTTCTTTCCACACATGTAGGCTGACAGGCTTAACTCAAAATGTTTATTTTTGTTTTCTCTGAACTTGGTCCCTCACCAGAGTTCACAGATGCTCTGTGCATTGACTACCTGCCTCCTGACAATGGTTCAGACATCTGCCCGGACACTGTGTGTTACACTAATGAGCCAGTTTATTAGTGGCCATGCTAACAGGAGCTGGCCATATGGTGCTGCTGTCTGACGTGATGAGGTGTGTGTAGCCTATTTATATGACAGTAATTGGCTGAGGCCGATAGCAGTGTTGCTGCTTCTTAAACACTTCTAATGAACACATCTCAAGTGGTTTACTGTTTGTAGACTGGCTACATCTTATATCATCATCACGGATTGATCAAGGCTATGCTATCCATGACATAGGCAGCCTTTTGTATTTCAATGTCTGGCTTTGATTTTGCCATGTAAGTATAAACTGCGGAGTGGATAGGATCTTTGTCTTTACTCTGCGTTAATCTCATAGATCCAGACGTGTGTCTAAATATTGCATACTCTGTAGCTGTGAAGTCTAGCATGCAAGATTACCTAATAGTTTAAGATGCATGTTAGAAGCCGGGGCATTGCAAGAGACTGTGGTGGATTCTTGGCGTCTGCTTGTGGGCCAACATATTTCTGTGTCATCAAAGCAAAGGGCCAGCTGTGAACAATAAAGTCTGACCATTGGCTTGGCACAGCTTCAAAGCTAACGTAATGTGAGCAGTGTGTAGCCAACTACATAACATACAGTAAGTATGTGGTGAGGTAATCGGATTGTAATAGGGGATGTATGCAGGACTTGGCTGACTTGTAGGCCTAGGCTAATCAGAGAAGTGTTATAACGTACTGCTTCACATAGAGTAGACTCCCCTAAATACATTGAGGTCCAAAAGTATTTTGACAGTTTGTTGTTGTTTTTGGCTCTGTACTCCAACAGTTTCATTTGAAATGATACAATGACTATGAGGTTAAGTGCAGACTGTCAGCTTTAATTTGAGTGAATTTTCATTCTTATGGGGTGAAGCGTTTAGAAATGACAGCACTTTATGTGTCTAGTCTCCAAGGCGTCATAAGTATTTGGACAAATTCACATATAGTGTATTAAGTTTGGTCAAAAGTTTAGTATTTGGTCCCATATTCCTAGCACACAAGGACTACGTCAAGCGTGTGACTCTGCTAACTTGTTGGATTCATATGCAGTTTGTTTTGGTTGTGTGTCGGATTATGTTGTGCCCAAAACACATGAATGGTAATAATGTATTGTCATTTTGGAGTCACTTTTATTGTAATATAATATGTTTTTGAACGTTAATCGAGATGCTACGATGGTTACAGATAATCATGAATGAATCGTGAATAATAATGATGAGTGAGAAAGTTAAAGGCACAAAGATCATATCCCTAAAACATGCTAACCTCTTCACGTTACCAATAACAGGGGAGGTTAGCATTTTTGGGGGGGTAATGATATTTATGCCTCTAATTTATGCCTCTAATATTTATGCCTCTTCTTATTTATTATTGTGCCCAATATAAATTAATGGTAATGTATTGTCATTTGAGTCACTTTAATTGTAAATACAAATAGAATATGTTCCTGAACACTTCTACATTAATGTGGATGCTATCATGATTACAGATAATCAGTCATGAAGGAATGTGAATAATGATGAGAGAACTTTAGACACACACAGTTGAAGTCGAAAGTTAACATACACCTTAGCCAAATACATTTAAACTCAGTTTTTCACAATTCCTGACATTTAATCATGGTAAAAATGCCCTGTCTTAGGTCAGTTAGGATCACCACTTTATTTTAAGAATGTGACATGTCAGAATGATAGTAGAGAGAATGATTTATTTCTGATTTTATTTATTTCATCACATTCCCAGTGGGTCAAAAGTTTACATACACTCAATTAGTATTTGGTAGCATTGCCTTCAAATTGTTTAACTTTGGTCAAATGTTTCAGGTAGCCTTCCACAAGCTTCCCACAATAAGTTGGGTGATTTCTGTCCCATTCCTCCTGACAGAGCTGGTGTAACTGAGTCAGATTTGTAGGCCTCCTTGCTCGCACACACTTTTTCAGTTCTGCCCAGAAATTTGCTATGGGATTGAGGTCAGGGCTTTGTGATGGCCACTCCAATACCTTGACTTTGTTGTCCATTGTTGACCATTTTGCCACAATTTTGGAAGTTTGCTTGTGGTCATTGTCCATTTGGAAGACCCATTTGCGACCAAGCTTTAACTTCCTGACTGATGTTCCTTCAATATATCCACATAATTTTCCTGCCTCAGGATGCCATCTATTTTGTGAAGTGCACCAGTCCCTCCTGCAGCAAAGCACCCCCACAACGTGATGCTGTCACCCCCGTCCTTCACGGTTGGGAAGGTGTTCTTCGGCTTGCAAGCATCCCCCCTTTTCCTCCAAACATAACGATGGTCATTATGGTCAAACAGTTCTATTTTTGTTTCATCAGACCAGAGGACATTTCTCAAAAAAGTACCATCTTTGTCCCCGTGTGCAGTTGCAAACTGTAGTCTGTCTTTTTTATGGCGGTTTTGGAGCAGTGGCTTCATCCTTGCTGAGCGGCCTTTCAGGTTATGTCGATATAGGACTCGTTTTACTGTGGATATAGATACTTTTGTATACATTTTCTCCAGCATCTTCACAAGATCCTTCACTGTTGTTCTGGGATTGATTTGCACTTTTCGCATCAAAATATGTTCATCTCTAGGAGACAGAATGCGTCTCCTTCCTGAGCGGTATGACGGCTGCGTGGTCCCATGGTGTGTCACAATACATTATTTACCATTAATTTCTATTAGGCACAAGATCATTCGAAACGCAACCAAAACAAACTGCAGATGCATCCAATAGGTTTGTAGTCACAAGCTTGAAGTAGTCATTGCGTTCTAGGAATATGGGACCAAATGCTAAACTTTTGATATTTTAGTACACTAAGTAAATCTGTCCAAATACTTAAGACACTTGCAAATGGGTGGACTAGATACATAAAGTGATGTCATTTCTAAATAGTAAAACAAAATATGTATGACATTCTGTACTGTCGCCTCATTTGAAAAATTTGACCTCAAATCCAAAATGCTGGAGTAGAGCCAAATTAAACATTTTAGCTTCACTGTCCAAATAAATACGTAGGGTAGTGTATTAATAGGCTTAGCCGATCTCTCTCTTTCAAAATCTTCACCAATCACATTTTTTTCCTGTTGATGTCTTATGCAAACAGTGTGGCTTTTACAAATGTCTAATTTCCATAGAAAATTAGCAGACTCCAGCTACTATGGAAAAGGAGAGAGGTGAGTGTGGAAGTGTAGGCGAGAGTAAATGAGAGAGAGAGCCAGTGGAGCAGCTCCTGCACTGGGCCCTGACCTGACAGTCGTTAGTGTGACTCACACAAGGCTGAGGTCATGCTAGATCGTCATCCCTCCATCAGCATTCACAAAGGCCCACTCTCTCACTCTTAACTCAGTGGAACAGAACACAATAGACTAGAGAACGACCGATTATGATTTTTCAACCGATACCGATTATTGGAGGGCCAAAAAAAGCCGATGCCGATTTAAAAATATTAATAAAAAATAAATAAAACAATTTTTTAAAGTATTTGTAATAATGACAATTACAACAATACTGAATGAACACCCATTTTAACTTAATATAATACATCAATAAAATCTATTTAGCCTCAAATAAATAATGAAGCATGTTCAATTTGGTTTAAATAATGCAAATAATGTTGGAGAAGAAAGTAAAAGTGCAATATGTGCCATGTAAAAAAGCTAAAGTTTACATTTCTTGCTCAGAACATCAGAACATATGAAAGCTGGTGGTTCTTTTTAACATGAGTCTTCAATATTCCCAGGTAAGAAGTTTTAGGTTGAGGTTATTATATAGGAATTATAGGACTATTTCTCTCTACCATTTGTATTTCATATACCTTTGACTATTGGATGTTCTTATAGGCACTTTAGTATTGCCAGTGTAACAGTATAGCTTCCGTCCCTCTCCTCGCCCCTACCTGGGCTCGAACCAGGAACACATCGACAACAGCATCGTTACCCATCGTTACCCATCGCTCCACAAAAGCCGCGGCCCTTGCAGAAGGGGAACAACTACGCCAAGTCTCAGAGCAAGTGACGTTTGAAACGATATTAGCGCGCACCCCGCTAACTAGCTAGCCGTTTCACATCGGTTACACCAGCCTAATCTCGGGAGTTGATAGGCTTGAAGTCATAAACAGCTCAATGCTTGAAGCACAGCGAAGAGCTGCTGGCAAACGAACGAAAGTGCTGTTTGAATGAATGCTTACGAGCCTCGTGGTGCCTACCATCGCTCAGTCAGACTGCTCTATCAAATATCAAATCATAGACTTAATTATAACATAACACACAGAAATACCAGCCTTTGGTCATTAATATGGTCAAATCCGGAAACTATAATTTCGAAAACGTTTATTCTTTCAGTGAAATACGGAACCGTTCCGTATTTTATCTAACTGGTGGCATCCCTAAGTCTAAATATTGCTGTTACATTGTACAACCTCCAATGTTATGTCATAATTATGTACAATCTGGCAAATTAATTACGGTCTTTGTTAGGAATAAATGGTCTTCACACAGTTCGCAACGAGCCAGGCGGCCCAAACTGCTGCATATACCCTGACTGCTTGCAGGGAACGCAAGAGAAGTGACACAATTTACCTAATTATAAGAAATTCATGTTAGCAGGCAATATTAACTAAATATGCAGGTTTAAAAAAATATATACTTGTGTATTGATTTTTAAAGAAAGGCATTGATATTTATGGTTAGGTTTGGTGCAACGACAGTGCTAAATCATTACCCGTTTGGCGAAGTAGGCTGTGATTCGATGAGAAATTAACAGGCACCGCATCGATTATATGCAACGCAGGACACGCTAGATAAACTAGTAATATCATCAACCATGTGTAGTTAACTAGTGATTATGTGAAGATGGATTGTTTTGAAAATAATTGTCAATGTCATTGAAAATAAGAATGTGTTCTTAACTGACTTGCCTAGTTAAATAAAGGTGGGAGAAAAAAAATCTTATTTTTAAAAATCGGTGTCCAAAAATTCAGATTTCCGATTGTTATAAAAACTTGAAATCGGCCCTAATTAATCAGCCATTCCGATTAATCGGTCGACCTCTACAAAAGACACATACCAACAGAGACCATGACCACAGAGGGTGGTGTTACAAAAAAGTCCCACTTGACCGGCAGCAGACAGGCTAATCCTAATGTAGGCCATTGTACGTCTCGTGAGCGTAGTCGAGACATTTTAAAAATGAATTGGATGAAGCAGAACATGAGTGCTGTACTGTACCATATGCTGGCTGGAAGTCCTCGCCCCCCCCCCCCCCCCTCCCGCAGTGGTTGTAGTGCAGCTCTTTGTGTGTGTGTGTGTGTCTCTCTAGCATCCCAGAGCCAGAGATTGTGTCCGTCTCACTATGCTGCTGGCGTTGACTGTATCACAGGCAGATTAGATGACTGCTTGATAGGCTGCATATGATGGATGGATAAACTGCACATTCACGACAGATATATCTATGTCAGGGTGTCTATGGGTTGTGTTTCTTAGCAACCAGGTGACCTACCACTATTAAATCAGTAACTAGTTGGTTGCTGGTGGTTTTTGGTGCACTAACAAACCCCATGATTTCTCTCCTCCTCACCAGAGTCTGTGTATGACCTGCTCCCTAAGGAGCTCCAGCTGCAGTCATCCTCCTCCCAGACAGACACACCCACCATGAGCCAGAAGAGTGGGGGAGAGGCCGGACCGCCCCCTTCTGCAGCCATGGCCTCAGGTAAGCTCTTCACTCTGTCTGTATCCTCACCTAGATCATTAGGGAGCAGAACATAAGACTGACCTTAGTTCAGTGTCTAGTGGACAACTTCACGCTAGTCTACTTCCACCGTTCCTGCTGAGTGCCTGTGGGGCAGTTAGTGCTAGTGGTGGTGTATTCTGGGAAATTGAGTCTTCAATTGTGGGCCATGGTTACTGTAGACAGGACAGGTGCGAGAGATTGGGAATAAATATTGTTTTGTTTGAATGAACGAACATGGCCCTGGTTTATATACACTGCTCACAAAAATAAAGGGAACACTAAAATAACACATCCTAGATCTGAATGAATGAAATATTCTTATTAAATACTTTTTTCTTTACATAGTTGAATGTGCTGACAACAAAATCACACAAATTATCAATGGAAATCAAATTTATCAACCCATGGAGGTCTGGATTTGGAGTCACACTCAAAATTAAAGTGGAAAACCACACTACAGGCTGATCCAACTTTGATGTAATGTCCTTAAAACAAGTCAAAATGAGGCTCAGTAGTGTGTGTGGCCTCCATGTGCCTGTATGACCTCCCTACAACGCCTGGGCATGCTCCTGATGAGGTTGCGGATGGTCTCCTGAGGGATCTCCTCCCAGACCTGGACTAAAGCATCCGCCAACTCCTGGACAGTCTGTGGTGCAACGTGGCGTTGGTGGATGGAGCGAGACATGATGTCCCAGATGTGCTCAATTGGATTCAGGTTTGGGGAATGGGCGGGCCAGTCCATAGCATTAATGTCTTCCTCTTGCAGGAACTGCTGACACACTCCAGCCACATGAGGTCTTGCATTAGGAGGAACCCAGGGCCAACCGCACCAGCATATGGTCTCACAAGGGGTCTGAGGATCTCATCTCGGTACCTAATGGCAGTCAGGCTACCTCTGGCGAGCACATGGAGAGCTGTGCGGCCCCCCAAAGAAATGCCACCCCACACCATGACTGACCCACCGCCAAACCGGTCATGCTGGAGGATGTTGCAGGCAGCAGAACGTTCTCCACGGCGTCTCCAGACTGTCACGTCTGTCACATGTGCTCAGTGTGAACCTGCTTTCATCTGTGAAGAGCACAGGGCGCCAGTGGCGAATTTGCCAATCTTGGTGTTCTCTGGCAAGTGCCAAACGTCCTGCACGGTGTTGGGCTGTAAGCACAACCCCCACCTGTGGACGTCGGGCCCTCATACCACCCTCATGGAGTCTGTTTCTGACCGTTTGAGCAGACACATGCACATTTGTGGCCTGCTGGAGGTCATTTTGCAGGGCTCTGGCAGTGCTCCTCCTGCTCCTCCTTGCACAAAGGCGGAGGTAGCGGTCCTGCTGCTGGGATGTTGCCCTCCTACGGCCTCCTCCACGTCTCCTGATGTACTGGCCTGTCTCCTGGTAGCGCCTCCATGCTCTGGACACTACGCTGACAGACACAGCAAACCTTCTTGCCACAGCTCGCATTGATGTGGCATCCTGGATGAGCTGCACTACCTGAGCCACTTGTGTGGGTTGTAGACTCCGTCTCATGCTACCACTAGAGTGAAAGCACCGCCAGCATTCAAAAGTGACCAAAACATCAGCCAGGAAGCATAGGAACTGAGAAGTGGTCTGTGGTCACCACCTGCAGAACCACTCCTTTATTGGGGGTGTCTTGCTAATTGCCTATAATTTCCACCTGTTGTCTATTCCATTTGCACAACAGCATGTGAAATTTATTGTCAATCAGTGTTGCTTCCTAAGTGGACAGTTTGATTTCACAGAAGTGTGATTGACTTGGAGTTACATTGTGTTGTTTAAGTGTTCCCTTTATTTTTTTGAGCAGTGTATATATATAATTTTATTTGCATTAGCCTATAGCTAAAGTCATATTAGGCTAGTATTGCTTGCAATCTGTCTCGTGTGTCTAATCAAAATTGGATTAAAAATGGTTTTGTGTTCTTTCCATTGTCCTACGTTTTCATCTCTCTTAGATGGAGCGATGTAAATTAGCCCCACCACTAGAGACAACCTTCACTGTCAGTTTCTATTGTTAGTTTTAATTTTATTCTTAGATGATGAGAAGAGGTGAAAAGAGCTAGGCTATAATTAGCAAAGCAATTATTGTGTCATTTTAGCACTTCTGAATTAGCACGCCTGTCTGAATCTGAACTGTCTGCAATGGACATTCTGTGAAGATGAGATTGCACACACCATGTAGACCAGCATAAAGAAAATATCTCAAGAGATGTCATTTATATTAGATCAGAAAAACAATATGTAGTGTTCCATCAGCATGCGATTTGAAGGAAGTTGCTAACTAGCGTTAGCGCAATGACGAAGTCCATGGGTATTTACAAGCATGCTAGCAGATACCATAGACTTCCAGTCATTGTTCTAACAGTAGTTAGCTAGTGTTGGCTTGCAAAACTACCTCTAACTTCCTTCATACTGGACATAGAGGCATAAAAATGGTATCCACGAGTTCATCTGAGGAAGTAGATAAAGTATTCATACCATTTAGCAGAGGAAGCTGACTGACTGAACATAGTAGTCATGTGGCTGCTGTCATTGTGCACAGTAACACAGGATTAGGTTGAAGTTGACCCTATAACCACTGGTAGAGGCTCAGATAATTCTCAACCCCTTAAATGGTTACTGTTAGGATTGGGGTGTAGGGTAGACTGGTCCCAGATCTATATGTGTTTTAGCCAGCTCCTCTGACTCTTGTCATGCCATACATGTACCAGGCTAGGGTAATCTTATTATAGATCTGTGGTTAGGGGCAGCTTCTACCACAAGCTAATTTTCAGAGTTGGAGAGCTGGCTTCATGCTAGCCCAAGCAAGCACTACATGCATCATCGTTTTATCCAAAGACACTTAAAATAAAAAGGATCAGCTATCCTCACACAGTATTTAATTGACCCAATTTGCTGATTGCCAGGAAATTGAGTCATGACTGATCAGCTCTCTTGTTGCTCATTGGCTGTCTCATTTGTATTGCAGGAAGTTCCCTCCCTCTGAGGCAGGGGGCATCTGCATATAAAATGGCCTGCAGGTCACTGCTCCATAGGTCAGAGCCTTGTTTATTCTGTTGCCATGGCTACGCTCAGTCCCAACCCAATCCTCCAATTGGCATGCTCAGACTGCTGTATAGGCCCAATGCTGTATGCACCAGCTGCTGTATAGGCCTACTATTGTATGCACAAACTGCTCTAGACCCCCTCTACATTTAATTTGGCACCGTATCATTAATCTGCAAATTTGTTAAGAGGAAAGTCTGACTGACCAGATGTTTTTATTTTTTGTGGCAATGTATGTAACAATTTTAAAAGCTTGCTTTAGTTTTTTGTAAACAAAGCATGTCCGTTTTGTCACTTAAAAAAAGTTTTGATTAAGGAACATTCAATTGGGGCCTATTTGTACCATTCTCAACTTTAACTTCAGAAAATTTGCCTGACACCAGAGAACTCTGGCATGCACAGTGAGGGCATTTAGCCACACAAATAACGTAAAATGAATTTAGAGTTGGGAAGAGGGAAAACATTGGACAAATCATGCACAAATTCAGCTGCGTGAATAGCCTGCTCTGTATTGACATCCATACTAACAATGTGATCTGTCCACACGCCATACAGCCACCTCATCCAGCCCTTCTCCATCCTCTTTGGCCACGGGAGGCCCCAGCTCGGACCCCTCTATCTCAGCCATGGACCAGTCCCAGCCTCCTCTTCTCCACCACCATCCCAGTGGGGGTGCCAGAGAGGGGTCAGGAGCCCCAGAAGGATCAGAGAGGGAAGGGGTGGAGGGAGCTCTGCCTGCCTCTGAAGGTGGAGGCGGCAATGGGACCAGCTCTGGAACAGGAGGAGGAGACCCAGGAGAGGCAGGGGGGGTGGGATCCCAGCAGCAGCCCCAGAACACCCCCTCTAAGCGGAGGCCAGTGTTGAGCATCTCCCCCCCTCCAGAGGACCTGTTTGATGACAGCAGTATGTCCTGCCAGGAGGATCCAGCCCCGGCCGGGCCAGCAGGTCCAGACTCAGAACATAGCAGCAGCATCTGGGCTGACGACTCGGCCTCCAACTTCAGCCTGATCAGCTCCAGCTCCTACAACGACAACACAGAGGTGCCCCGCAAGTCCCGTAAACGCACCCCCCGCCAGCGGCCCGGGGCCAAGCCTGCACCCCCAGAGGACAGCATGGACGTGTTTGATGCAGACAGCGCCACGGCCCCACACTTTGTACTGTCTCAGCTGGGCCCAGACAAGGCCAGCCCCAAGCCCAGGTTGGTTGAATAGAATGCTAGTCTCCTTTTTAGGTGCCTTTTACTAAGAGCATGAGGATTTAAGTTGCCATACCATTGACTCTGTTGCACACACAGCAAAGCTAATAAAGAGGTCCTCTGAGTGAAGTATGTTGTGTGCTCTTCAGTTCTCTGGAGGCTGGGTGTCTGCTGAAGGGAGGCCTGCTGTCAGGTCAGTGTCCCCAGAAGAGTGAGGGCAAGGAGCTGAAGATCCTGGTGCAGCCAGAGACCCAGCACCGGGCACGCTACCTGACCGAGGGCAGCCGCGGCTCTGTCAAAGACCGCACCCAACAGGGCTTCCCCACGGTCAAGGTGAGAGACACTTAATAAAATATATATAAATATACCATTGGTTAGTCGTAGACAATTGTGCTATGTTGGGTTGAGCTGTGTTGCCCTCTACTCACCATCTTCTCCCCTTTCTCTCCAGTTAGAGGGCGTCAGTGAGCCGGTGGTGCTGCAGGTGTTTGTGGCCAGTGACACAGGCAGAGTGAAGCCTCATGGGTTCTACCAGGCCTGCAGGGTGACAGGACGCAACACCACGGCCTGCAAGGAGGTGGACATTGAGGGAACCACCGTCATAGAGGTCCCTCTGGAGCCCAGCAGCGCCATGTCACTTGCGTAAGGGACTCATCCATTGAGTTAAAGAACATTGAAATATCAGTGTGATGTTGTTTGTTTCATCATCTTGAACGTTCTGTAACGTTGAATCTTGACAGGGTTGATTGTGTGGGGATCCTGAAGCTGCGTAACGCAGACGTGGAGGCTCGTATAGGAGTGGCCGGGTCCAAGAAGAAGAGCACCCGGGCCAGGCTGGCATTCAGGGTCAACATCCCCCAGCCTGATGGGTCTGTCCTAGCCCTACAGACCACCTCGTCACCCATCCTCTGCAGTGAGTCAACCAACTATCGCCCTATTCATACAAACACAAATAACTGGTTACCCAGTCAAAAGTACATTTGAATGTCAATGTGTATGTGTTTGTTTGATGTTCATTAAATTCTGTATGTTCTTGTCAGACTGGAACAAAAGCTGGCCAACCACGTAGTGTCAATGGTAGGGTTTTGTGAACAGCAATTCTTCACACTCTGCTGTGTGCGTGTCCTTCCCCAGCCCAGCCAGCAGGGGTGCCAGAGATCCTGAAGAAGAGTCTCCACAGCTGTTCAGTGAGAGGAGGAGAGGAGCTGTTCATCATAGGGAAGAACTTCCTCAAAGGAACCAAGGTCATCTTCCAGGAGAACCCAGCAGGTACCAGCACTAACCTGCCAGTCTTCCTCCTTTCTTCCCAGTCCTCTTTTCCTTTTGTTCGCATCCTTTTCTGCCTCTCTCGGTGGTGTCTGTGACGTCTCCTCATAGTGACCATGTTGAGAAGACAATGATTCCTTTTCTTTCCAGATGATGACTCGTGGCAGGCCGAGGCAGAGATTGACATGGAGCTGTTCCATCAGGTAACAGATTGATATTGATGCATGAGGAATGCATACGGGCCCTGCGCTGACTGTTCTAATCCTGACAATGTTCTGCTTCCTCCAGAACCATGTGGTGGTGAAGGTTCCGCCGTACCACAGCCTGTCTGTCTCCTCTCCTGTCTCTGTGGGCGTCTACATCACGACCAATGCCGGGAGGTCACATGACAACCAGCCCTTCATGTATACCCCAGACTCAGGTGTGTGTGCTGATACTTTCCTTCAGTGTTTGGATAGAAGGGAGTAAGAGATGGGTTTCAGTAATGGCGTGGTGTGTATATATAGTACACTGTGTGTGTGTTTC
This sequence comes from Salvelinus alpinus, assembly GCF_045679555.1. NCBI lineage: Eukaryota > Metazoa > Chordata > Actinopteri > Salmoniformes > Salmonidae > Salvelinus > Salvelinus alpinus. The sequence goes on from NC_092100.1 coordinate 40,548,016, forward strand.
TGTTTTATCCCACAGCAGATAAGTCCCTGAACATGTCTGTGAAGATAGAGGGTTCTTCTCTGGCCAAGGCCTGCACCTTCCATGACCAGATCAATTATCTGGTCTCTGACCCTGCCCAGTCTGCTGGCGAACTGGTTAAACGACAGGAGGTCACCCCTATGGAGGTCTCCAGCAATACCCCATCCACAGTACTCTTCAAGGTAGGAGCAATATACAGGTCATATTTAACCAAGGGTCCTTGTATGTACATTTAGATCAGATGGTTTGGCTGGGACATCACCCATTAGTTGTATCAATCAAAGAAGACATCTTGATCCAGAGTCATTGGCCAACTTGCAGGGAAGTGTGTAGATTCTAGAAAATACCTCTATTCAAAATTATTTCATTATTCTCTTTTTGTCTCCTCCCTCAGCCACCCTCTGACGCCCTTATCTTAGTCCAGCAGACCCTTGAGCTGAGCTCCAGCACCCCGCCTAGGAATGAGTCGTTCCCCGGCCCCATGCCCCTCCAGCCTGGGGACGTGGACCTCCCCCATGCCCCTGTCTTTCCCTCCCTGGAGCCCTTCAGCACCATCCAGAAGCAGGACATCGCCCCCATCACCTCCTTCCCCGTCTCCAGCGACACTACCACTCTCCCCCCTGTCCCCCCAGAGGTACCCCAGCAGTTCCTCCGGGACCCCCAGGAGAGTCTGCCTCAAGAGGCCTCCAACTCCTGCGGCAGGGTGATGGTAGTAGGAATGTCCCAGATGGCGCCCCCCTCCCAGGCCCCCCAAGTTCCCCAGTTTCCCCAGGACGGGGTGGCCCAGCTGGAGAGGGCAGTAAGGGAGCTCCAGGCGGGGGGCAGCAGCCTGGTACAGCAGGTCCTAGAGGCAGCAGTGGCTCAGCAGCAACTCAACTCAGTGTTGTACAGCCCCACGTCCTCCACTGACTCCCTGCAGCAAAACGTACAGGACACCATGAACAGCCTGAGACTGGGGGGAGCTGAGGGCTCTCTGGCCACACAACAGCAGCAGCTACAACAGCAGTTGCAACAACAGCAGATCCTTGGCAACATGCAACAGATACAGCAACAACAACAGATACAGCAACAGCAGCAACAACAGATACAGCAGATACAGCAGCATCAAGTCCTCGGCAACATACAGCTACAACCACAATTATTAATACAGCCACAGGATCAACAACTGCAACAGCAACAACAGATACTGGGGAACCTACAACAATTACAACATCAACAGTTTCAACAACAGCAGCAGCAGGTCCTAGGAAACATACAGCTACAGGATCAACATCTTCAGCAACAACAACAAGTACTGGGCAACCTACAACAACAAAACCAAGCAGTAGGCAACATGCAACACTTACAGCAACAACAACAGCAGGTGTTGGAGAACTTTCAGCAGCAGCTCCAGGCTGAACTCCTCCAGCCCCAGATCCACTCCTCGTCTCATCCCCAGCAGCAGCCTGTGTCTCTCCTCCAGCCCCAGATCCACTCCTCGTCTCATCCCCAGCAGCAGCCTGTGTCTCTCCTCCAGCCCCAGATCCACTCCTCGTCTCATCCCCAGCAGCAGCCTGTGTCTCTCCTCCAGCCCCAGATCTACTCCTCGTCTCATCCCCAGCAGCAGCCTGTGTCTCTCCTCCAGCCCCAGATCCACTCCTCGTCTCATCCCCAGCAGCAGCCTGTGTCTCTCCTCCAGCCCCAGATCCACTCCTCGTCTCATCCCCAGCAGCAGCCTGTGTCTCTCCTCCAGCAGGCTGGGGAGCTGCTCACCATCCAGACCTCCAGCTTCCCCCACCAGCCGCCCTCCCACACCCCCCCCCCCCAGCAGCTCCTCCAGTCCCCCAGGCCTCTGTCGGAATCCCCCAGCCCGCAGCTCCAGGTCCAGGCCGCCCTGCTCCAGAACACTCTGACTGTGCTGACCAGTGGTAGCCTAGATCATGAGCAGCAGGTCACGGGGTCCACCCTGTTCCTCTCTCACAACACACTCTCTAGCCAGGGTAGTCGGCAGCAGCTAGCATTCCTGTCCTCCATGGAGACTTCAGCCAGTGAGCCCCAGACTGTGTCAGTGTTCCAGCCTCAGACCCGGCAGCAGCAGAGCACCCCCATGGACCAACAGCAGTCCCCCCAGCAGACACAACCACAGCAAACCCAGCAGCAGCGTCCCATGGCTCAGCAAGGCTCCTTGTTCCAAACTAACACTCTGTCCTCCAGCCAGCACCCTCAGCCCCAGCCCACAGACCTGCTCCTCTGCACCGCCTCCCTCAACCCCCAGGCTCTGCCTCCAACCCTCCTCTTCAGTACCCAGGGCCCCTCCATGGGCAGCAGCACCCCTCACCCCCAGGACACCCCTGCTCCCCTCCTGTTCTCCCAGCCCACCATGGTTGGGATCAGGGTAGGGGTGGCCCAGTCTGACCCAGCAGAGCCCATGTCCTTCCAGGACCAGAGCTCCACAGTAGGGGGGACCACTGCCTCCATCAATCCCCCTCAGCAGGGCCTGTTCCAGGGCCAGCAGCCTATGCAGGTGAGCTCCAGCTCAGGCAGTGGCCCTGACAGCCAGCAGGTGGAGCTGTACCTGCCACAGGGTTCTCTGTCTGGTCTGCAGAGCAACATGGCTACGCAGGAACTAGAACACCAGGCTGCAGCAGCTGCGACCATCTTTGTGATGCAGAGCGGACTGGGGGTGGTGGAGCTGCAGAGTACCGCCTCCTCCCCCGGTCAGAGACCCCCAGAGCAGCTGTTCCAGACGGGAGTGAGTAGGAATGTCGGCCAGCCAGGAGGACAACCCAACCTGTTTGTGTTCGGCCTCCAGAACGGTGAGACTGCTTTACCTGACAGGATCAGTACTCATCATGGACTGTAATGGAGGAATATTTACGTATATATACTGTATAAATTGTTTTAAATGTTAAAATATTCTTTGTGACATCCTCCTCTTTCTCCTCAGATTCCTCCCAGCTGATGACGTCCGCTGGTCCAACACTGTCAGCCCAGAGCCAACCCCAGAACGCCAACCCTGTGCAGGCAAGCCACATCCAGTCTTTACTGGACTCAGACATGGCCCAGACAGCCACACCCATGCAGACCAACCTACAGACCCCAATGCAGACAAACACACATACTGCAATGCAGACCAATATACAGACTGCCATAGAAACTAGCCTGCCGACCCTTATGCAGACCAGCTTACAGAACGCCATACAGACCAACATGCAGACGTCCATGAGCACCTCCCAGAAGATGGAGGACCTGCTGGAGAGTCTACAGAAGCAGTGATCATTACTGGGACCACAGACACATTGCTGGGGGTTCTAGTGACGTCTGCCCACTCTTAGACTGGGACAGGTTGTGTCTTCTGCTTACAGTACAACCCCCCACAGATGCAGAGAATGGGATAGAGGTGTCTGACTATGCTATGAGCCCCCTAAGCTAAGAACATGTCATGATGTTTTTAAAGATTTTTATCAAATGTACTCTTGTGCCCTTGGCTCATATTTTGATGTGATTGTACATGCATTCATACAGACGGACAGGCGCTGTGATGATGAGTTGGTTGAGTGACTGCGCCTTTTGCTCAATCAGAGGAAAGTAACTCCTGTATCCATCAGTCTAACTTATACAGTGGTTCTTCTTTTTCATGCTGTACTGTGTTATTGCTGGCCTAAGAGTGGAGGGAGGGAGAAGGAGAGAGGGATACAGAAAGTTGGACCTAGAGAGAAAGACAGAAGAGATGGTGAGATTTTATTGAGGGAAAGGGGCGGCCAGAGAAAGGTGTCTGCCCTGGTCTTGTTTGTGATTGCAAGGCTTCAATCCGGTCATACAGCAGCCTGTGTGTGTATCTGGTCACACAGCAGTCTGTGTGTGTGTGTGTATCTGGTCACACAGCAGTCTGTGTGTGTGTGTATCTGGTCACACAGCACTCTGTGTGTGTGTGTGTATCTGGTCACACAGCAGTCTGTGTGTGTGTGTATCTGGTCACACAGCAGTCTGTGTGTGTGTGTGTGTATCTGGTCACACAGCAGTCTGTGTGTGTGTGTATCTGGTCACACAGCAGTCTGTGTGTGTGTGTGTATCTGGTCACACAGCAGTCTGTGTGTGTGTGTGTATCTGGTCACACAGCAGTCTGTGTGTGTGTGTATCTGGTCACACAGCAGTCTGTGTGTGTGTGTGTGTATCTGGTCACACAGCAGTCTGTGTGTGTGTGTGTGTATCTGGTCACACAGCAGTCTGTGTGTGTGTGTATCTGGTCACACAGCAGTCAGTGTCATATCTGTTGCTTTGACATTTCAGTCTCCTCTCCGTGTGATCTCTTATTGTTACAGAGGCTCTCCATGTTTTTGAATTATTTGCATATGTCGTGCGACTTTCGTTTGGGGGGATTTTAGAGTTGGACTTGGAAGTCTTTCCAGTTCATTGTGAATAGAATGGTGGTTTTAAACATTAAGCACTTTATAAACTGTTTTGTGTGACCAGCAAATCCTTATATCCATCCATAGGCTTTCTATGGTTAGTCACATTGTACTTGTTGATGTCCATTTAAAAAAAAAAAAAAAAAAAAATTTAAGTTGTCAAGGTATCCATTTAAACACATTGACCCATGCATTCATACATTTTTCGTTAACTATATTTTTGGAGTTATATATGAGATTGTTTGTTAAGTGTTCATCTGAAGCCTATTTATACTGAGTGGTCCATTCAGTGTCTCTGTCAATACCGTCATTCCCATAGCGAGTATACATTGTTCGTTTTGGTGTGTGTCTGATTGTAACTAGCTACTATTCATAGGCTTTCATATCTCTGCCTACACCCCCACACACAATTTTATTTTGGTCTGATACATTGTGTGTGTACATTTATGCGTGTTATTTTTATGAAGAATGTACAGCACATTGCTATCTGTAGCCTACTATTTACCTTGTATTTTACAATCTGTGTAAGTTAACAGCTGGTGTTTTACCTTGTCTTGTGTGTGTAGTTTTTGGTTGGTTTCTGGTTCATGTACTGACAGATGTTGAACCACTACTGTCAGCGTTCAGGGCAGAGCTGTGTGAAATGGACACAGTACCTGTCCTGTGCATTGTCACCAGGGACTCACTGCTACACAAAAACTCTGCTACAATAACCACACTACCATACCACTTACTATAAAGCAATGTTTTGGGTTTGGGCATGTACTCTGTGGTATGCTAGTATGGACATTGGAATCTGGCCTAAAATCTGTTACTTAGGCTGCGTTTACACAGGCAGCCCAAATCTATTTTTTTTCAGTAATTGGTCTTTTGAACAATCAGCTCTGAAAAAGATCTGATGTGAGTGGAAAAAATGTCAGAATTGGATGCCTGTGTAAACATGAGAATAGCCATCTCTATGGCAAGTTATCTATGGTGCTATGTGCAGCAGTGATGGACACTTCTAATGTGATGTTTATACTTACATTTATACTCATGTCACATCAACAGTACTGATATTAATATTGTGGTAAAGTCTGAATTGTGTTTCTGGAGTGATAACTGTGAGCAGGCAGTGTGAGGGGAGTGTATCCTGTTTTCAAACTTGTCATATTTGTTCAATTTTTAAAATATCCAGATGTTTGTTTACTCATTTGTAATTGGTTTACTCATTTTAATTCATGCAGCTTTCATGGATAATATTAACATTGTTTTTGTACAAATTACAAACTTTAAATAATACAAATATTGGAAAGCACTGTACATGTGTAAGGTACTCTCCTCCCAACAGTTTTGCCTCTGTCATATCCATCCAAGTGAATATGCATTTTAAACCATGTTGCTCTACTTTGCTTTAGATGCAAGCAGCCCAATTCTGAGATTCCCCCCCCCCCCCCCCCCGCCCCCACTAATTGGTCTTTTGACCAATCATTCCAGAGCTAATCTGATTGGTCAAAAGACATCAAATGGGATGCCTGTCTAAGTGCAGCCATTGACACAAACGGATGGAATGAGAACCATTTGGTTGTTGCTTAGATTCCCATATACTCATGTTTACATTCTGTCTTGAAAAAGTAGGATTACTCCATTTAAAAATGTAATTTAGAAAGTTTCTTACCCATGAGTCAGATTACATAGTATTTTTATAACAGATGTTCAGTTTTATATACCATGCAGTATATCATTTTTCAAACGTCGGACTGAAATCCAGTGTACAGTTTGGGGTGTGTATACTACCAGATCTCTTCATGTAGAACGTGGGCCAATAGTCAAGATTACTCTCATTCTGTGCAAACCATATAAATGGAATTTATGCAAGGGACACCATTCCAAGCATAGACTTAGAATGAGTTGTAATTGTATAATTCCATATGAGATACAGCTTGTCAAAGATGGTGGCACATACTTTTTGAGACCACCCACAGAAAACGTCAACTATTTTGAACCTCCCGTTTGGTTTCACCCATTCAATATCAATTAGGCCTAAACACAATAGATGATCGCCTCCATTACTGATGTCCAAGCGTTCCATTACATTTTTATTGGGGATTTTCAAGAGCACATGATGCCTCACTAAGCCATACAAACAGAAAAAGCCAACCTCTGAGTATCTCCTCTGTGTGATGAATGTAACTTTATACGATATGTACTGTTTTTAGAGGAAATATTTGAGGTAGCCTAATCTTGAATGTTCAGTGCATTGTACATGTGTGGAAATACATTGTTTCATTGTGGTTGTCTGGTTTCATGTTCCAAGGTCAAGCGCTCTTATTTGGCTTGATCTATTGCTTAGTTGAACTTTTTGAATGACTACATATTCATTTGAAAATACTAGTTGAAAATGTTAACTTTAATGTGGCAAAATATCACACTCATGCTCTCCACACACATTATTTGTCATTAACTCATTAATATCCATGTTGAAATATGAGATGGGAGTTATCAGTTATTGTGAATTTCTCAAGTGTGCCTTGACAAACCATCAGTGTAGTACGTTTACCACATCCCCTTTGTCATGACTGTTCATGTCTCTTGTCTAATGATGATCTGACTTCTCATACTTCAGTCTAGCCAGTGTCCGTGTTCTGCTTTTAAGTTACATGACCACCTAACGTGTTTTAATTTCATCCAACCCTGGTTGCAATTATGCTGCAAGTCTAAAGTGTGATCACTTTCACTCGAGTAGTGGTTTCCAATTCCAGTCCTCCAGCACCCCCAACAGTACACATTTTTATTGTAGTCCCAGACAAGTACACCTGAATCAACTTGTCAGCTAATCATCAGGCCCTCAATGAGTTGAGTCCGGTGGTTTTTGTCCGGGGCTACAACAAAAAAGTGTGCTGTTGGGTACTCAATGACTGGAGTTGGGAACCACTGCTCAAGAACTTTGTGCAGCTTAACCCACCGACTGTATACCTGTTTGTATCCCTACTTCATGCCTGTTGAGATTCATAATTGTGAGGTAAAAGGGAAAAGAGGTGGAGATTGTTCTGATCAGGTGTTGTGGAATTCTCTCGTAACTGTGTGTTTGTCAGCATAACTGTTGTTGCTGTGAAGAGCTTGACATGAGATGAAAAGGTGGTAATAATAAAGACTCCTATTGGAACAGTGTGAGCTGTGTTATCAGTCAGTTTGCTTACTCACGAATTTCACCCTGTGTCTCATGTTTACTCTGTTCAACTGTTCTTTGTAGAGCTTTAGGGCTAGATTCAATGAGATCAATCATTAACCAGGGATAGCTGATTTCAGGGCAGGACTATGGCATTAGGTGCCCCGGGGGGGGGGGGGGGGGGTGTTTTGATCTGAGTTCAGGGCAGGACTATGGCATTAGGTGCCCCAGGGGGGGGGGGGTGTTTTGATCTGAGACCAGGCTGAGTTCTTGGTCGGTGACTGACAATCACCTGTATGTCCTAACCCCACCCCCCCAATATCTCCATCGTTCACAGCGCTCCCCAGCCTGATGTCCAGGATGAAGGTGAGCAGGTGGTGGAATTGTCACCAATACCGCATCCAGCTCCGAATTAAATGGGAATTGGGTTTCTAGTTCCCACGCCTGCTATTACAGTCCTTGGCCTTTCTGTACAATGTTTTCAAATATTTTATTTTGCACTGGCATTGGACGTGGGATCAGGAGAACCATTTCTCTCTCATTTGGGAAGACATCGCTCATAAATAGACTATCAAATTTCGATTGGACTATGGCATCTGACCGCAGTGCCAGTAGTAGGCGCTTGGTTTTTAATGTCGACCATGATCTTAATTCTGGAGAAATTGTAGAGGTATCGTTGTCCATAGCCTAATTACTACCATCCCTGTATGAATTATTTTTAGAGGGCGGGACAACCGTACCCTTGGCCAAATTGAGATGCTTGTGTTAGGATTCGTTGATAGCTACTTCAAATCCATCAACATGCGTCTTTGACAAGGGAAAAGTATAAATGGGATCCTTGGGACGGCCCAACTCTGACGTCACCCCATAAACTTTTACATTTAAAAAAGGTTAAAGTTTAGGGTAGGGCCGGCCCAAGGGTTGCACTAACCCACGTGTCAATCTGAGGTCCAAGTGTCTGCGTGTTTTCACTCCTCGCTTGTACTTGATGAATTAAGGTCACTAATTAGTAAGGAACTCCCCTCACCTGGTTGTCTAAGTCTTAATTGAAAGGAAAAAACAAAAACCAGAAGACTACATGGCCCTCCATGGAATGAGTTTGACATCCCTGCATTACTGGAGGTGGTCAGGAAGATCTAATCACAATTGGTTCACAATGCGTCTTTTAATTGTCTACACCTGTTGACAAATGTGGGCACAATCAGGGCTGCATTCAGTACGTCTCTACGTCCTGGAACGTTCTAAACGGTGCTCTACTGAAAGACCAGTTGAAAAACGAGGAGGGGTTGGGTTGTGGGTTCGGGAACCGCTGTCTTCTTTGATGAGATGTAATGTCTGTTGGCATCCAATAAATGTTGCATTACCACTACATCCCTTATACTTTGCTTGAAAAAAAATGTATTATAATAAAATCAACAAATACTCTACCATCCAACCCAACACTCACTTAAAACCCACCACCCTACTCCATCATTTAAATCTATCTAGTCCTACCTCAGCATTGAAGATCCCCAAGAACACAGTGGCCTCCATCATTCTTAAATGGAATAATTTTGGAATTGCCAACCACCACTTAAAAAAATGTAAAAAATAAAATACTTTCTAGAGCTGGCCGCCCAGCCAAACTAAGCAATCGGGGGAGAAGGGCCTTGGTCAGGGAGGTGGCAGAGAACCCGAAGGTCACTCTGACAGAGCTCCAGAGGTCCTCTATGGAGATGAGAGAACCGTCCAGAAGGACTATCATCTCTGTAGCACTCCACCAATCAGGCCTTTATGGTAGAGTGACCAGACAGAAGCCATTCCTCAGTAAAAGGCACGACAGCCTGCTTGGAGTTTGCCAAAAGGCACCTATAGTCTCAGACCATGAGAAACAAGATTCTCTGGTCTGATGAAACCAAGATTGAACTCTTTGGCATGAAGGAAACCTGGCACCATCCCTACGGTGAAGCATGGTGATGGCAGCATCATGCTGTGGGGATGTTTTTCAGCGGCAGGGTCTGGGAGACTAGTCAGGATCGAGGGAAAGATGAACGGAGCAAAGTACAGAGAGATCGGTCTTGAGCCCAATCTAATATCTCTGGAGAGACCTGAAAATAGCTGTGCAGCAATGTTCCCCATCCAACCTGACAGAGCTTGAGAGGATCTGCAGAGAAGAATGCGAGAAACTCCCCAAATACAGGTGTGCCAAGCTTGTAGTGTCATACCCAAGAAGACTCAAAGCTGTAATCGCTGCCAAAGGTGCGTCAACAAAGTAATGATTAAAGGGTCTGAATACTTATGTAAATGTGATATTTTAACATTTCTAAAAACCTGTTTTTACTTTGTCATTATGTGGTTTTGTGTGGAGATTGATGAGGAATAAAAAAAACAATTTAAATAACAAAATGTGGAAAAAGTCAAAGGGTCTGAATACTTTCCGAATGCACCGTAAATAGTCCGGGTGGCCATTTGATTAATGGTTCAGCAGCCTTATGGCTTGAGGGTAGAAGCTGTTAAGGAGCCTTTTGGACAAAGACTTGGTGCTCCGGTACCACTTGCCGTGCGGTAGCAGAGAGAACAGTTTATGATTTGGGTGACTGGAGTCTTTGACAATTTTTTGGGCCTTCCTCTGACATCGCCTAGAATATAGCTCCTGGATGACAGGAAGCTTGGCCCAAGTGATGTACTGGGCCGTATGCACTACCCTCTGTAGCGCCTTACAGTCAGATGCCGAGCAGTTGCCGTACCAGGCCGTGATGCAACCGGTCAGGATGCTCTCGATGGTGCAGCTGTATAACTTTTTGAGGATCTGGGGACCCATGCCAAATCTTTTGTCTCCTGAGGGGGAAAAGGTGTTGTCGTTCCCTCTTCACGACTGTCTTGGTGTGTTTGCACCATGATAGTTTGTTGTTGATGTGGACACCAAGGAACTTGAAACACCTGCCCCTTCGATGTGAATGGGGGCATGTTCGGCTCTCCTTTTCCTGTAGTCCATGATCAGCTCCTTTGTCTTGCTCACGTTGAGGGAGAGGTTGTTGTCCTGGCATCACACTGCCAGGTCTCTGACCTCCTCCCAATAGGCGGTCTCATCGTTGTTGTGTCGTCATGAAATTGAATGATGGAGTTGTACAGTTGATAACCATTTCTATAAAACGTTAAAAATACAATCTTACTGAATCATATATCACTTGTTTTGCCTATTCCTCTGTACAATGTGTTGGAAATAAAAAATTGTAGTTTAGTGAACTTACACACATTACCGACACACACACACACCACCAGGGGACTTTTCACAGTACGCCGGTCCAGAACAAAGACATGAGAGCATGGAACTCCCTTCCATCTTATATAGCACAAGTGAACAGCAAACCTGGTTTTAAAAAACAAATAAAGCAACAGCACAACGTCTCTCCCCCATGTGACCTATTTGTTGTGTGTATGTACTGATAATGTTTTAGTATGTGTAACTGATAGATGCACTCATACACTACATGTTAATGTTTTTAAATGTATGTATGTAAATTGTAAAGTCTTTAGTCTGTCGGACCTCAGTAAGACTAGCTGTCGCCATTGGTGTCAGCTAATGGGTATCCTAATAAATCAAATCAAGGGAAATATAGTATTCTTTCTAACAAACATATCTGCATATATTTCAGGATGTTGTGTATCCCTGGAAACAATCAGAATCCATGCAAACATTACAATTTTGAAAACAGCTTGTCCTGAAAAAGTGGTCTCTTGGCACAATTTAACTTACCCCAGATATGGGTAACTTAAGCCACCTACAAATGTTTAATTTTTTTATTTCACCTTTATTTAACCAGGTAGGCCAGTTGAGAACAAGTTCTCATTTACAACTGCGACCTGGCCAAAAAACAACACAGAGTTACATATGGAATAAACAAACATACAGTCAATAATACAATAGAAAAAGTCTACATACAGTGTGTGCAAATGAGGTAGGATAAGGGAGGTAAGGCAAGAAATAGGCCATAGTGGCGAAATAATTACAATATAGCCATTAAACACTGGAATGGTAGATGTGCAGAAGATGAATGTGCAAGTAGAGATACTGGGGTGCAAAGGAGCAAAAAAATTATAATAATAACAGTATGGCGATGAGGTAGTTGGATGGGCTATTTACAGATTGGCTATGTACAGGTGCAGTGATCTGTGAGCTGCTCTGACAGCTGGTGCTTAAAGTTAGTGAGGGAGATATGAGTCTCCAGCTTCAGTGATTTTTGCTGTTCGTTCCAGTCATTGGCAGCAGAGAACTGGAAGGAAAGGCGGCCAAAGGAGGAATTGGCTTTGGGGGTGACCAGTGAAATATACCTGCTGGAGCGCGTGCTATGGGTGGGTGCTGCTATGGTGACTAGTGAGCTGAGATAAGGAAGGGCTTTACCTAGCAAAGACTTATAGATGACCTGGAGCCAGTGTGTTTGGCGACGAATATGAAGCGAGAGCCAGCCAACGAGAGCATACAGGTCGCAATGGTGGATAGTATATGGGGCTTTGGTGACAAAACGGATGGCACTGTGATAGACTGCATCCAATTTGCTGAGTAGAGTGTTGGAGGCTATTTTGTAAATAACATCGCTGAAGTCAAGGATCGGTAGGATAGTCAGTTTTACGAGGGTATGTTTGGCAGCATGAGTGAAGGAGGCTTTGTTGCGAAAAAGGAAGCCGATTCTTGATTTCATTTTGGATTGGAGATGCTTAATGTGAGTCTGGAAGGAGAGTTTACAGTCTAGCCAGACCCCTAGGTATTTGTAGTTGTCCACATATTCTAAGTCAGAACCGTCCAGAGTAGTGATGCTGGATGGGCAGGCAGGTGTCTCTACTGAATGAAATATTACCACTACCTTTTTAAAACCATGTCTATCTTTATTTACAAATTAACACAATCGCTTTTTATTATTTTAACACCTAACAAACACTTTGTATAATTTTTTTGTATACTTTTAACATATCCCAGTGATAATACCTTGCATTACATGTAAGAAGAAAACACTTCAATTTGCTCAACTTACCCCATGATTGTTGGCTCAACTTACACCAAGGCAAACATTTTGACTATATTAGCTCACACAGCTACAAGGAAGCCACTTTCATGCTAGGTTTAGGACCTCATATTGAATCTTATAGAGACCCCAACTTATGTATAGAACAATCTTAAAGTATCTACTTTGGTTTCAATACAAGCATCATGAAACCTCCAACACAACACAATTATTTGGCTTGGACCTAACTTGCTTACCACTTTTTCCATGTGGTGTCTTTCTTCAGACATATACATTCACCTTTTAGCAGACGCTCTTAACCAGAGCGACTTAAAGTGAGTGCATAGATTTTTGTGCTGGTCCCCCATGGGAATCAGAACCACAACCCTTACGTTGCATGCACCATACTCTACCAACTGAGCCAGATGAGACCATTTGGTCAAAGGATACATTTTGTGTATGGTTTCCTACAAACAAGGGTGGCTCAACTTACCCCATTTGGCTCAACTTACCCAACTATTTTTTTATGTACTTATCCTTTATTTAACCAGGTAAGTCATTGAGAACGCATTCTCTTTTACAATAACGACCTAAAACATTGATAACAAAAATGTATTCACTTTTTTAACCAATGTTTACAAAACTTCATAGTTGAACTTGAGGATATTGCTTTTTTTTTTTTTTTATAAAATACAAGATGGAGGGACATAAGTAGGTCCAATAGTTATACATTTGACTCAACTATCTGCACAGGTATACAAAACATTTGAGACAAAATGTGTTAAAAAGTAGATACATCAGAAATATACTGTATATTTCAACTTTTGGAGGGGAATTTCAGTCTCTTTCATTGACTTCAACAGCTTAATTTGAGGTTGATCACAGCCGAGGCTCCTGGGTCATTGAGCAGAATTCTAGAGAAGGGTTTTAGCCAAACCAGTCACTCTGCAGAGAGAGAAAGAACTGTCCTTTCAAATGCTTTTTGTTAGGCTAGTTACTGATAATACATTGTATTTTTTGGTGAGTGATTGATGAAGTTTGAAAAAAAAAAAATCGGAACTGTACACTTTTGCAACAAACTGAACCAACATGAGACACTTAAACATCGTACTTCATAATTTTGTTAGAAGAAAATGTAATGTTGAGGGTTTTTGATTCCTTTTAATAACCAACTCTTTGGTGTTGTGGTTAGAGTGTCCACCCTGAGATTGGAAGGTTGGTAGTTCAGAGTCATACAAAGACTAAAAATGAGGCCTGGTGTTAAAGAGATTTGGGGTAATGGACTAGCGTCCTGTCAAGCTGCCTCATGCTACAGAAACAGGAGATAGGCTCTTGTTCCAGCTCGCACATTTCTTACATCAATATTTTTATTCTGTACAGACTTTCTTTTCACTCTGTCATATCGGTTAGTATTGTGGAGTAACTAACTACAATGTTGTCGATCCATCCTCAGTTCTCCTATCACAGCCATTAAACTCTGTAACTGTTTTAAAGTCAGCGGTTCCCTTCCTCTCCGTCAACTGAGTTAGGAAGGACGCCTGTATCTTTGTAATGACAGTGCGTATTGGTACACCATCCAAGGAGTAATTAATAACTTCACCATGCTCAAAGGAATATTACATGTCTGATTTTATTATTTTTACCCATCTACCAATAGGTGCCCTTCTTTGCGAGGTATTGGAAAACCTCCCTGGTCTTTGTGGTTGAATCTGTTTGAAATGCACTGCTCGACTGAAGGACCTTACAGACTGAAGGACCTTACAGTATGTGTGGGGTACAGAGATGAGGTAGTCATTAAAAAATAATGTTAAACACTATTATTGCACCAAGAGTGAGTCTATTCAACTTATGTGACTTGCTAAGAAGGTTTTTACTCCTGAACTTATTTAGGACTGCCATAACAAAAGGGTTGAATATTTATTGACTCAAGACATTTCAGCATTTCATTTTTAATTAATTTGTAAAAATGATGAAAAACATAACTTTGACATTATGGGGTATTATACAACAGGTGGGTCTAATCCTGATTGGTTAAAACCGCATCCCAGACAATGTCTACTCCACAAGTGATCATTAGCTAAATCTATGACTTTAAAATACCTATTTACTCTGTTCCATCTGACAATCTACTGTCTCATCAGCCCAGCCAGGAACTTTATAAACTTGATCTCCACTATAAAAAGCATCTAGATATTCCAGACATTATCTCACATTTCTTTTTAGACTAACATTTTGTTTTCAACAGCGGAGATTTGTATAAACCTTGCCGGCTGTCATTTGCAACATTGCTTCAATATTCAAATTCGATCTCCAGCTGTCCAATAGTAATGAACGTGTCGGGAGTCGGGACGAGAGAGGCAGGCAGCGTTTCTCAGCCAGTCTAAATTATGAATCAGCTGGCATCATTTTTATGGATATATACAAAGAAATGTCAATTGACATTTAAAACGAAACAAAGTGCAACTAGTTTGCAGTCTTTCCATCTTCAGTTTGAAGTGATTGTAGCTGTGCTGTTGGTTAGCTCCTCTGAACAACAGTGTCCTAACGAGTGAGCACATTTTCTATCCCAGGTGAAATCACACCTCATTAGATCATTGTTATGGATGTATCCAAATAAAAAAACAGCTAGAAAACAGCTTAAACAAATGCAAATGCAGCTACTTTGATGTTATTCTGACTGTAAGTTAGCCGTGGTTGGCTAACTAGCAAGCAAGGGATAAGAACGTTGCCAGCCAGTATGGCAATGGAATATTTAGAACGAACGACTGGGTCGCGTCCATAGATACAGAACAAAAAGACTGAACAACTGGGTCGCGTCTCTGGCAACCAAACTAATAGAATGAACGACCAGCCGGCTTGGATAGCAACCTTAGATTTGTGTCGGGACAATATCTTGTGGAAGGATGAAATAATATGAATAAATTAATCAAAATAACATTTTTAATGAAAATATGTCAATCATTATTTGAATATGTTGGTAACCCGTTGTATAAAAGTGATAATGCCCGCGAAGCCAGTGTTTGGAGGATATATTGACACGGTTTGTCTCGGACCTAACAACCCCCATGCCAATTCCACCTCCAAACACCAGCTTCTCGGGCATTATTACTTACATAGAATGCACTTCAGAACGTGACCTACCGCTTGCATATCAATATCAGACTTGGATGAATTTACGTTTGCGATCTCCCGCTATCTGCAAGCGTAGCCAATGAAATTACACCTTATTGGCATCTGACTTGAACCAACCAATTAAAATACCTAAACATTAAATACACATTTCTGCAGTGGCAAGTGGAAACATAACTAACCTTATTACACATCGTTAAATCTCATAAATGTTAACCAAAATCATTGTTAACGTTGCACTTGAAAACGCTCGTAATCTAACGCAGGCCACGTAGAACGTAGATTGTTAGATGTTTTTTGCCCTCCGCATCATTTTGTACACAGAATATCTCCACCAAACATAGAATCACATGGTTTATCCATCTCTGTGACCACTTCAGAACAATGTTGCCTACGAATACAGTGATGTATAAAAAGATGTGTCAAATGAAAACCAAGATGACTGCATTAAAATATAAAAACAGTAGGATATAGGCCCATTTCAATAATATTGAATTTCATGTTCAATCAATTGAGTTGTATTTTGCTACTTGTCGGCTACTGCCTATACCGCGTCTCAATATACAGTGCATTCGGAAAGTATTCAGACTCCTTCCCTTTTACCACATTTTGTTACTTTAAAGACTTATTGTAAAATGGACTAAATTAAAACAGAAATAACTTATTTGCAAAAATATTCAGACCCTTTGCTATGAGACTCGAAATTGAGCTCAGGTGCAACCTGTTTCCATTGATCATCCTTGAGATGTTTCTACAATTTGATTGGAGTACACCTGTGGTAAATTCAATTGATTGGACATAATGTGGAAAGGCACACACCTGTCTATATAAGGTCCCACAATTGACAGTGCATATCAGAGCAAAAACCAAGCCATGAGGTCGAAGGAATTGTCCATAGAGCTCCGCGACAGGGTTATGTCGAGGCACAGATCTGGGGAAGGGTACCAAAGAAATTCTGGAGCATTGAAGGTCCTCAAGAACACAGTGGCCTCCATCATTCTTAAATGGAAGAAGTTTGGAACCACCAAGACCCTTGATTACTCACCAGCCTAAAGCAGCCCCAATTAGTCCTGGCCGTAGGACCTGTCGAGACCTGGCACGTCCAGCAGAGGGAGCCACTGCCACGTGATGTAGAATCCATTTGTCACCACGCCTCGACGAGTCTCCCCCTGGTGGCTTGTCCGCGGTACGCCACACCTACTACATGTCATATTCAAACAACTTTAAATAAAAACACACCGCTCCATAATACTGAGGACAACGCCCCGGACAGAGGGTCCCCAATTGAGGACAGTGTGGCAGTCTTTAAAAAATTAAGTTAAATGCAAAAATGTAAGTATGCGTAAATAGGCAATAAAGCAACGAAGTCGAAGATTTCATAGTTCCCAGTTGTTTTGAACACGGCATTAGTGTCAGCAGGAGGGAGGGAGAGAAGAACAGAGGGTACGTTGCTCACGGTTCCTGCTCTCTCCTTCCTTTCCTCCAGTGAGACAGACCAGAGTTTTGTACCCGATTGGGAAACTCTAGTCACACCGCATCTGCCCCATGCACAAATTCATGTTGTTCCAACGTCCAGAGAAAGTGACAAGCTGTTAATAACAATAAAAAATGCAGGGCCATTGATACTTGGCTACTCTTTCATTGCATCAGCAGCGCGGGATAAGTGTGCAGGGCTTCTGAATCAAGTTAACCTACCGCCATCAGTGCAACACAAAAAAGAAAGCCATTATCACAGCATTCATCGTTTGGTGATTGACTAGGAATGCCTTGAAGATCGACCAGTTGGTGACCACTGCAATAAAGTGACAAAATATTATATTGTTCAAAAGTGGTGTCCGTCATATCATTCCTACAACAAACAGTGTTAGAAATGGGAGTAATCTGCAAATCTCTTCTCTGCAACTGCACACTTAGTTTGAGTGAGCGACAGAGAGAATGAGCATGAGAGAAATGGGAGGCACATGACTCACCAAGAGGAGTCTGTTGAATCAGGACAAGGGTTTTGCACCTGAAAAAAAGAAGTTAAAATAGAATTTAAATTTGCTTTACAATCTAATATTATTACAAGCAGTGCTATTTCATTTGGATCTACTTACTTACACCACTCTTAGAAAAAAAGGTTCCAAAAGGGATTGTCGGGTTGTCCCCATTAGAGAACCCTTTCTTGTTCCTAGCAAAACCATTTTGGGTTCAAGGTAGAACCCTCTGTGGAAGGGTTCTACCCGGAACCAAATTAGGTTCTAAAGTTTCTCCTTTGGGGGCAGCCGAATAACCCTTTTAGGGTCCACCTTTTTTCCTAATAGTGTAAGATCAGACAATCATGGGCAGCTGAATAGCATGTCTCTTGGAGAATCCAGTCTCAGTGAGACCTGATGCAGAGACAATGTTTTTATGATCATCAGCATAGCTAGTAAAAACCTAGCTCTTACCAAGCTGGTTAGTAGGAATCAATACACATTAAAAGATCAGAGTATCAAACAACATTTTGCACACAACTACTGTCAATATGGATTTAATGAGTGGTGGTTCTGGACTCTCCTTTCACTGGGATGTGGCAGAATAGGTCACTTGGTAGCTGAGTGGGTTTGCCAAGCACTGCTGTAAAGGCCATGCATAAGGTCATTGACATTTTTCAGGAACTGTAAAGACAGACAAATCATGATTAACCATTACCTAAGGTCTTCACTAAGTTACTCTTAGCCTGGCAAGTACAGTGCATTCGGAAAGTATTCAGACCCCTTGACTTTTTCCACATTTTGTTCCGTTACAGTTTTATTCTAAAATTGATTGAATATTTTTTTTCCCCTCATCAATCTACAAAAAAATACCCCATAATCGAAAACAAAAACAGGTTTTAAGAAATATCACAAGTATTCAGACCCTTTACTCAGTACTTTGTTGAAGCAACTTCGGCAGCGATTACAGCCTCGAGTCTTCTTGGGTACGACGCTACAAGCTTGGCACACCTGTATTTGGGGAGTTTCTCCAATTCTTCTCTGCAGATCCTCTCAAGCTCTGTCAGGTTGGATGGGGAGCGTCGCTGCACAGCTATTTTCAGGTCTCTCCAGAGATGTTCGATCGGGTTAAAGTCCAGGCTCTGGCTGGGCCACTCAAGGACATACAGAGACTTGTTCCGAAGCCTCTCCTGCATTGTCTTGGCTGTGTGCTGAGGGAAGTCGTCCTGTTGGAAGGTGAACCTTCGCCCCAGTCTGAGGTCCTGAGTCCTCTGGAGCAGGTTTTCGTCAAGGATCTCTTTGTACTTTGCTCTGTTCATCTTTACCTTAATCCTGACTAGTCTCCCAGTCCCTGCCACTGAAAAATATCCCCATAGCATGATGCTGCCATCACGTCTCACTGTAGGGATGGTGCCAGATTTCCTCCAGATGTGACGCTTGGCATTCAGGCCAAAGAGTTCAATCTTGGTTTCATCAGACCAGAGAATCTTGTTTCTCATGGTCTGAGAGTCTTTAGGTGCCTTTTGGCAAACTCCAAGCGGGCTGTCATGTGCCTTTTACTGAGGAGTGGCTTCGGTCTGGCCACTCTACCATAAAGGCCTGATTGGTGGAGTGCTGCAGAGATGTTTGTCCTTCTGGAAGGCTCTCCCATCTACACAGAGGAACTCTAGAGCTCTGTCAGAGTGACCATCGGGTTCTTGGTCACCTCCCTGACCAAGGCCCTTCTCCCCCGATTGCTCAGCTTGGCCAGGTGGCCAGCTCAGTTTGACTATGTTGCCCCTCATCAATCTGGCAGTCAGGCAGATAGACAGAGAAAGCTAGACAGCAAAACATAGGCTATTTAGTCAGCAGGCTGAATAACTTCTGTACTCCTTCTCTTTGTTCCCTTCTTCATCCAAGCTAGAAGATTTCTGCAAAACAAGATACTCAAGAATTTAAAATGGCAGTTGAGAGGTGTAACGTTAGAATGAGTGTTGAGCGGGAGCAGGTTAAGCAAAATGTATAGTATTGTCATATTCTTTACCTTTATTTAACTAGGCAAGTCAGTTAAGAACAAATTCTTATTTTCAATGACAGCCTAGGAACAGTGGGTTAACTGTTTGTTCAGGGGCAGAACGGCAGATTTGTACCTTGTCAGCATGGGGATTTGAACTTGCAACCTTACTAGTCCAACACTCTAACCACTAGGCTACCCTGCCGCCCCATATATACAAAATACAACGACCTCTGATGAATCAAGATCTTACATGCTGGTAGCCTAGAACAAATGTTATGTAAGTGAATGTGCACTTTTCAGTTGGGTGGACTGCAAACTACAGAAAACACTGGCATAGCCTGTAGTAAAAGTAAAAGCATTTATAGCATCAGAGATTCTCTAAATTAGGGACCATCTCTGATACCTACAGGACCGCAGAGATGTCACAAATTTGTGCTTTAAATTACCTTGTAAATTTGATGACTTGGGAGTTGAAATATCAAATTTCTTTGATTTTAAAAAATTGGTATTTCATCACTTGCCAAATAAACACCTCAAATGGCCTTACTCCTGAAAAATGTTTAATCTGGCCGGATAAGCTGATGTGTACTCGGCCTGAGTACCATTAACCGGAGCTCAGAGTAATATGATTCTGCTGGATTTGGGAATAGCTCGCATGAAGC
Organism: Salvelinus alpinus; assembly: GCF_045679555.1. NCBI lineage: Eukaryota > Metazoa > Chordata > Actinopteri > Salmoniformes > Salmonidae > Salvelinus > Salvelinus alpinus. The sequence continues at coordinate 40,568,291 of NC_092100.1, forward strand.
TACCCGCCCCCGGGTCTCAAACAGAATAGGCCCGAGCCCAGTGTGTTGACTGGGTACAGTTTGCCAAGTGTGCTGAGCTCATGCATACCCTGCTGAAAACTAACACGTATGTTTATAATTGTAATGGATCTAGTGTCTTATGTGCAATGGGTGCATGGCCCACAAACACTATGCACGTTTATATAAATTGGTTTCTACTACTGGAGTAGCATTTAGATAACTGGGCCGGAGTTTAATCAGATTTCAACCAAAAACAAGATATCAACCAAAATGAGATGTCTTCTTCATGACGTCAAAAAGACGAGATTTTAATGGAGAAAGCTGACAAAAGAGCAACGCTCCCTTTATTTTGATCCTGTCAGTATCGACACGTTCCAACTACGCACCTTGCGACCGCTCTCTCTGCGTGGTATTTTGGGAAGCGCATGTTACATATTAGGCAGTTGTAGGAAAGATGCATCATTAAAAAAACGTGGTAAACCTAAGTTCCATCTCTAAAGGGAAGCCAGGCTCTGACATAACCCTGTAGGCCAGGTGTGTCAAACTCATTCCATGGAGGGCTTAGTGTCTGCTGGTTGTTGGTTTTTCCTTTCAATTAAGACCTAGACAACCAGGTAGGGGAGTTTCTTACTAATTAGTGACCTTAATTAATCAATCAAGTACAAGGGAGAAGCGGAAACCCACAGACATTGGGCCCTCCGTGGAATGAGTTTGTAGACAATCCATGAAGTCAGCTTTGACAAACACACACACCCCCCAGCACAAGGTTTCAAGATGAATAATATTGCTGTCAATGAGTGGTGAAAGAAAACAGGCATCACATTTCCATTGTATATTAAACAAAATTATGTTACAGTACATTCCAGCATTATTGGTAGGTAGTTTTTTTCAATGCAGTAAAAGTGTTTGATACGTGACTTTAGCCTCAGAGTTCACTGTGGATATGTACAGTCTGAGAAACTGTGGATTATAAATCAATATTCACTATCAGTGGAGATTTTAGCATGTAAATCTTGGTGGGGCAAACACATTTTTTGGTGGGGGGGTGCATGCCAGCAAAGCCCCAACACAACACTAAACAATACATTCATTGCACGATAACGGTGACAAACGGTACCAACAAACTGTTAGCGACTACATAAAGCTGTCCCAATAGCTTACCACTGCTACACCTTGCTATCAGCGGAGCCTTGTCTGGCAGTGAAACAGTTCATTGAGCCTCATTTACTGCCTTTTAAAAAACATAACTAATATGTCTGACTTGCTTAAACAGATGTGGTATCTACTGACAATTGAGATGTACAAACTATGGCATCAAGCGGATAAGCAATCCGTAATTTTGATTTTTTTACAACAACAATTACAACAACAAAAAGCTAGGACGTAGTCAATATAACTATTTGTTTAGCACTTTTGAAATGTACAGCGACAGAATTCTGAACATGAGCCGTTCTTACAGTGTTCTCCCTGTACACCAAATCAGAACCGTAGGATAAAAAAACTGGGCATATAACCAGACAATGAAAGCTCTTACAATATTCAATGATTACATTTCTCTAAAACAGGTTATAGGCTATATGTGCACCACCAAGTCAAAACAGGAGGCGAATTTAAGAGGGGAAATTGACCAAATAATTAGGGTGAGGCACACGGGCTACTAACGGCTTACTACACAACATACACTTAGTATTACTTTCTTAGCTACAGTATACATATCTCCTTGGCATATTACATCATTTATGCAGCAGCATACAAGACATTTTTGGACTCACCTTGTGCTGTGCTCACTTGAACATGGTGGTGCGGCCATCCTTCGTGGGCAAATTTTGTCATCAAAGTCTGACTTTCTCTGGATTAGTGGGGCTTTCAAGACAACTGGGAACTCTGAAAAAAATAAGGTGGAATCATGATGACGTCAGTGATCTTCAGGTCATAGCTCTAGAAAGAGGCCCAAGTTCCCGACCTACAATTCCGAGTTCGATGACCTTTCAAAACGTGTTTCCTCAGTCTTGAACTCACTGAAGTCAGATTTCCCTGTTCTGAGTTAACAGTTGTTTTGAGCACGGCAGAAATCATGCTGGATTGACAGCATGTCCAATGTTGAATGTTTATCCTTTTAAGCTTGGAAAAGAGACCCTTAAACTCAGACTTTGCACCACACAGCCTCTCCACTGAATAGCAGGCTAGTGATTGCTTTGCACTGCTTGAAGTTAGCCACTGATTCATTCTAAACCACTCATTGTGGAATTTGCGATTTCCAACTTGTGTAATGTTTATGTCCAATGAGCACCGATACAATTTATCTATAATTTCTCTTGATATGACAAGGATTAAAAAGGATTTGCCAGTAGATTGTCAACTTGATTCACGATGACTGCTATCTAAGATTTTGAAATATGATGTTGACCTGTCCAATTAAAGCTACTGTAGATATAACGTGATTTGATAACATTTTGTCTGTGGCCAATGGTCTTGAGCCTTCTTGGATGGGCACTTCTAATGTAACTATGGCAGCACCCAAGGGGCTTAAATTTTCGAGCTCTCCTTGTAGATTTTGCGGTGACGTAGTGTCCCGATGAGTGACAGAACACTGAGCCAATCACAGCGCAACTGGAGAACATTACCAACCCCTACGCTCTGTATTTTTCGCTGGCTGCCCCACCACCACAGAGAGCTAGACTGAAACACCTGCATTTCAGCTGCCTTATTCAAGAAAGCAAAAGAGAGACCATGTTTGTATGTGGTTTTATTAACTCAATGATTAGATACACTATTTAATATTTTTACATTGTTTGCAAACTGATGTGACACGTATCAATGACAAAATAACATGCAAAACAGGCAATCCCCCCCAAAAAATTTGGGGCTCAAAACAGGTGGGGCTCTGCCACACCTGCCCTGAATGACAGGTCGCCCCTGTTCACTATTACTAACGTAATCAGACTAAGAGGCATTCAAGGCCCCAAGATAATATATCAAATAAATTGAAATTATAATAGTGTAATATCTCCCATAACCATATTTACACAAGTCCTCCTCTACTTAAAACACATTACTCATCCCACTCCTTCCAGGACAACAATCATTTAAAAAATAAGAAATAAAAATGTTCTCAAAGAGCATCTTGCAAAGTGAATTCACAATCCATGTGTTCACATAGAGTACCAATGTATGAGTCATAATACCCATAAAATCTAGCGGTCAAATAAAAAAAATGGTTCCAATCGTTTTTCCAACATTCATTTTTCCCATATGGGATTTTAGACACAATTAAAATAAGGGCTGTGTTTCTTGTAGGCTTACCCTGTCGTGACTTTTTGATAACCATGTAAAGTACATCGCTAGTACAAAGTGACATCAAAATATTTACAGTATTTACCCCCCCCCCCCACCCCCTCTGCTAATGTGGCTATCATAAAGAACTACAAATGCCATGATGATCTGGACGAGACTGCCCAATTGAGGCAAAGGTAAGAATCTCTGGATTAATTTATCTAATGTTAGGTAAATTTAGTAATTAATAAATTGACTACTTTTCTTTAAAATGGACAATTCTGTGAACTGTCATGTGCAAGTTCTAAATTGACACAATAGCTGTTAGCAAAAGTGTCAGCTAGAGATGACTTGCAGGAGCTTGCAGGGATCTGTAATCTTGCATGATGTCTACTTTGATGCTAATTAGCATTTTTCAAATCTGAGAGTAAATAGAGCCAAATATATTGATAAAAGTCACCTTGTCTGAGAGGGAGTTACATGTTTATCAAAACATCATATTTTAATTGTTTCTAAAATTCCCTATGGGGAAAATGAATGGTGGAAAAACAATTGGAACCATTTCTCTGATTGACCTCTAGGTTATATAGGTATTATGACACCACCACTGTGGGGCTCTATTAAATATGTAAGTAGGATCCATGAGTAAAAAAAAAACATTTGGTTCAGAACCCCAAAAATCTCAAAATCAAACTTTTCCTAGTGGTTCATCCAAAGTGGTTCATCCATCTGTCCATTGCCTCCTCTTCAGCTCACACTTTGTACTTCACCTTTGCTTTCTCGTTCAGTATACAGATGTGCTGCACAGAGCAAAAACACATGGTAACAAGTGTGTGTGCGCACGCGCGTGTGAAAGAATACACCAATGACAGACTTGATTTAACAGATCTTATATTTAGGTCCTTCACGAAGACTCAACAAGCTGAATCTTGGATAGAGAATATGACCAAATATCAGGATCATGTCTAACCCAGACAACTTACACTGAGATCTCTGAAGTACTCGTTGTAGTCCAGGGCATATCCCACCAGGAACCAATCAGGCACCTCAAACCCCATGTCTGGGAAATACAGAGAGACAGAAACACAAAACAGACACAAATCACTCTACAAATACATGCAAAAAAGCTATGTGCAACATGTATTAACATATTGATATGAGTCTCTAGTTCCTGGCATGCTGAATATCAAGAAATCTGTGTCATGACTTTATGGGATGTGTTTTAGTGTACATTTCTCCTTTACAGCTATATGCATTAGTATTACATAACAACATACATATATAAAGTATGTTGCTCTTTTCTCTCTCTAGAGGCTAGATGGTTGACTCCTGTGGTCTGTGACTGGGGTTGACCCTTTAGCTGCCAGGGACATGGAGCAAGTCTAAGGCAAACAGCTTTCCCTGCAGCACCATCTTTAAAAGCTTAGCTAAGTCCGACTTAAAAGCATTGCATAATCACTAACCGTGTGTGTAGCATCCTAGTACTAGAGTACCATGTTCAATTACACATTTAAAGTAGATTTTCAGATAAGCATATTAATCTCATGTGGAAAATATAACTACATTATATGTGGTCATCCTGCCTAAGGCTGAGGCTCTTTCTAGTACATCAGTGGGCACGCACACAACCCCCAACAACTGCACCGTGGACATCGATTAAGGCAGCCCCCTGCATCTCTCTGATTCAGAGGGCTTGGGTTAAATGCGGAAGACACATTTTGGTTGAATGCATTCACTTGTACAACTGACTAGGTATCCCCTTTCCCCAACACACACACAGCAAAACTCACAGTCTGGTCTATATCCTGAGCTCCTTGGTGTTCTCTTAACTAGAAGGCTGAAATGACAAAGCATACAACCAGAGAAATGAATAGGATCTCTAGGCAAAGCATGCTGTTAATGGCATGGGATGTTCTCAATGACATGGTCTACACAGAAAAAAATACAATCCACTCAATGGCCTCTCAATAATATAGTGTACTACAATGCACTCAAGAACATTACCATCTACAACCTAAACTAGTCAAATAGTCCCTTCGATAGCAGAGGGTTATCCCGTCCTGCCACAGATCAGTTAACAGTGCATAGATGAACTCTTAAGCTGTTCCAGTCACATAACATCTCTAAATCAGCGCTTAAGGGGAAGAGAGAGCATTAGGGTAGACAGAGTGCTGTCATTCACAGTGCTGTCTGGATTGGCAAAGTGACTGACATTCTGAGCTGCAACACTTCTGTCTAAATCTGGGCAACACAGTACTTGTAGAGAATGTTCAGTAGGCATGATATGGGAGGAAAGAGAGTACTGTGTGCTGTATACAATGGTTCTCACCTGACCACTTTGACCATCTTTGGATTGCATTCACTCAGCAGTGATAGCAGTGTCTCCATAGTCCTCCCAGTCTCCACAATGTCCTAAACCAATCAGCAGGACAGACACCGTTGGAGAAGGGGTTTCAATTCAAGGCGTGCAAAGCAGTCCTACAACAATTCAAGGCAAGCAATAAAATATTTATGTGGACAGCCATAGCGATGGTACACCCAAGAGTGAATGTGATTTGTGCCCTTGTCATATTGCTACAGTTGATGTGAGAGCTAGCATGCTCCACATTTATTTACAGCAGTTTCAACATTTAGAGAGATGTAATATTCAGATGAAGTGCTAGAAAGACAATTTCCCTCTGTCTTACCTCAACTATCAAAACATTCTGCAAAGGAAATGAGGAAACAATTCAATACACAAATATACTGTTGATGAATATGTACATAATCAGAACATTTGAATAATATATATATATTTTTTTAAATACGGAGCCTGTAAAAGGGTTACAATTTCACTCCTAAGATGTAAGATATTTGATCAGTGGTTATGTCAAGCAATCAAATCTCACCTTCCCCGTTAGAGTAGAGAGCTCATCCCCTCCAATAACTTTGACACTGTTTGTAGACTGGTCATTCTGGGGACAATACACACCAGTAAAACTACACCTCACCCAGGATGAGGGTGATGGTCTAAATCTATCATAAGGTGATCCAGTGGTGATGTAAATATACCTCATAACAGTGTTGGCAAATGGCAGTGTTATCTGCTCATGCATCAGTAGCAGAGCCGAGTCTAGTGGTAGATCCGATTGTGCTTTAGCCAACCCGTGTCGTGTTTGTTGGCATGTGAACAGATAACAAAGGAGTTGGCTAAACGCACAAACTGATCTAAGACCAGGCTAGACAACACAATTCTCCAGCAACAATACCCAGAATAAGCATGTAACCCAGCATTTACTGTACATAAAGATTGCCATCTACTGTATCTAACTGATTTGGAAGCTATTGAAGGAGGAAGATAAATGTGGAATGGTTCACTCACACAATAGCTCTTTAGTCTAATGAAATCCACAGTCAACGGGACAGACTTATCGCAGTTCTGATTTAGGGCCTTGATGTAGTCCAGCAGGTCGGCAAAGAATTTATAACCTCCTTTGAGAACACACAGTGCTACTATATGGTGTCCCCCCATGTCCCGGACTATATCACGAGCCAGGCGCTCAGTCCTAGAGAGAGACAGAGGGGACAGAGAGAAAAGGCATGGAGAGAGAGAAGGAGAGAGGAAGATACAATGGCACGTGACCTGTAATTTCTGTGCAGGCTCATCAATGTTCAGTTGGTTTGTGATCTGGTCAGTCAAAACAATAATGGTTTGTGGTTAGTCTGGCCAGGTGGACACCTGATGAAAAGTTGCTGCCTGGGTCAAACCAAATGTTCTGTTTGGAGTCCTACTACAGTATTCAGAACACGGTTTAACATGGCATTCTACAACCGGGTAGTCCGATTGCCCAGGTCTCATTCATAATTGTCTGCAATGCAAATTGATGGTGGCTGTTACATCACTGCTGGTCTGAATGCCTTAGTGATTTGTCTAACAAATATGTTGGTGAGCTGCTTCACACAATATACCTTTGCAACCATGGGTCAATTTAAAAAAACAATGGAGGCACAGAGTGGTGAGAATGTTGAGTCCTGATTTACTCCACAAGGTAGAGTGAGAGTGACACTATTTCTGGTAACAACTCACTGTAACCTTGATAAGACGAGTTAAACCTATAATATTCTGCACTCCATTTATTGTATGAGGCACAAGGTTATTAGCTATATATAGTTTATATTTCTATTGTTATTTTTTTCTTTGAAATTCAGTTTGTTAGTTTCCCAACTTGATTTACGAGTGTTTTTGTATTCAGTTTTAGTTTTAGATAAAAACATTTATTTAGTTTTTATATGATTTAGTTAAAAAGTTTTTGTGTTGTTAGTGTTGGGGACAGAAAGTAGCCTCCTATGTGTGGGAGGCTAGGAGCCATTTATGTATTGTAGGTTGTAATTCTGTTAGCTAGTGATAACAGAGAGGAAACAGGCGAAGCGAGAGGGTCGACGCCAACCCTAAATCTGTCTGCGTGAAAATCAGCATTAACTAGTGGAAGTGAGGAATTGATGTATAGAGGTCAATGAGTGTCGAGTTTGGTCGACAATTTTTTATTAGTAATTTGCTACGTTAGGCTTATTTGATCGAATAGAAGTTTTGTAATGGTTAGGTTTTTACGAATGCACTGATAAGAGGACAAACCACAACACATTTCCACAACTTTGAAAATTAGACTATCGGAGTTGTGCCTGTTGTTCACACGAGTATCTGCCCTCTCATCGGCTAGAATGATCCCACCTGATCTTTCCTCCTCCCGCCTGCATTCCATCTTTGTGGACCTGTATTTCCATTGTTTAGAGCAGTCACTCGACTAGCTTGTCAATATAATAGATCATCTTTGGTGATAGCTAGTAGTCTCAAATCCCAGACCTAGAGAAACAGCACTTGGTCTGGGGAAGATGTCGGATTCCCAGGGAGGGGCCTCTTCAGACAGACAAATATGAGTTTCCATAGCCTGTAGCCAGACAAAACCTGGCTTGGAGGTAGATGATGCAAACTAGCCACTTGCAAAATGCACTCATTAAAATAACCTCCGCATTCTCCATCTCGGTAGCTAGTTACTACTTTGTGTCCGGCGGGGTTGTTTATGCAACAAGCGGATAAGGTGGTGATGTCACCGGATGTGACGGGCTTCCCTGTTCCGACTCCTCCGCTCTATCCCAACAGACGCAGGTACTTGTACAGACTTGTTTGATGGAACATTGTGGAAGGCAACCCGTCTGTCTAGCGAGACCAGATGGCTAGTGATGCACAAGCTAGGCCTATTTGAAACATCGCCATCTCCTGGCAGCATTTACCTGCCAGATTCAGAAGCTTGAATACCCTATTAGAAGAAAAAATTATTGAAAACCCCATTTGATTTTTGCCCAAAGATTAGAAGAGAAAAAACAAAAAAACTGAACACAATTTACGATGGTTTTTATTTTAGCTCGTTTTGGAGACAAAGTTTTAGTAGTTTTACAAACAGATTGCTTAATAATTTTATTTCGGTTTACTAAATAGTTTTTTCATGATTAGCTTTTGTTTCATTTTTTGTTTACTATAACAACCTTGACACAGCATTGTGCCCTGGGGTTTGATGATGATGCTACAGTACAGTAGCCTACCCAGGTTCCAAGAGTGCCAGTCCAGTGGTGATGGTTTGACTTACCTGTCCATGATCAGTCCATGAGGGATGATGACCCGGTCTAAATCCTCCTCATAGTGTTTGGGGACACAGAAGAGGTCCAACTCATACCCCTTCTCATCATCTGGTATCTGAAGGAGCAAAGCGATAAAACATTTAGTAAATCGTGACCTTGGGTTCTATAAGGTTCTATCTGTGCAAAGCACAGTTCTGAGATTTTGAGCATCAAAGTTCTCACATCCCAGATGTCGGAACTGTTTTGAAGTGAATTCTTCTTTCATAAGGGCCTCGCCTTAAAGGTACCTAAATTGCAGAGTATCAAAATCCTGAGACATTTGTAAATCCGTTTTTTTAGGGGGGTGTAATCACAGATAGAACCTTATAGTTCTGAAATGTCAATCGGGGTTTAGTAATAAGGTTCTGACACTTCTGGATTAGACATTCAGTAAAGAAAAATGTAGCTTTTTGAATAGATAAATGACAGAATAACTATTTGACCAAGATAGTCAGAACACATCAAATACATTAAGACATATATTATGATCATCAGACGAATTACTATAAACACTGAACAATGTGACAACATATATTTTAAGATTTCTGACATTGTTGCGGTTTGTTTGGGTGCCATTATTGCGGTCTAGACAAGTCTACAACACAGGTCAAATTCATGTTGCATGGCCCGGTCATTTTAAACCTTTCCATCCGTCCTAAAGAGAAGTCTCCACCCACCTAAGGCACCCGGCCAAGAAAAACCAACTCCGCCATTCTTAGAGAGACATTGCAAAGACATTTTCTGATTGGTCCGACTGTATTTGTTCAGGCTTGTAATTGGATTGCAGATAGAACTTTAAACAGCCAATTTGAAATGGGTTCATGCAGAACATCCTAGTTTTCAATTTTTGTTTCACTTAAAATAAAAATCCTATCAAATACATATGAAGAACCATCTAAAGATAAATTATGTGACAAACACATGTATTTATTTTTTTACAAAAACGTTAAATATAACGTTATAGTTCCAAGGTCTTGAAATGTTAGCACAGAATGGCACAAGTCTTCATTGAGTTGACCATGTCTTCGCAAACTGAAACACATACGCACACACACGTCATCCTTGCAACATTTAAGCTTGCTTTCAACCACCTGTTTCTGGGTGAGCGAGATAGAGGGTGCGATCCGCTTTCAGGACTTCATACTAGGCCTGACAGGCTGCGTGAATTGTGAAATTATGTCAATTGACAAGGTAGCTAACACATGCCAGATATGTATTCACACCGGTCCTGTCCCGCAATCCTGATGTTATTATGAAACCACACTGACACATGAATCAGAAACGTCCATTCTGCAGAATATCATTCTGTCGAGACAAGACGAGGAATCTGTCTGACTGACATTGCAAATAGAACATAGGGTACACTTTACCTGGTGATAGGTGGCCATGTTACCGCTCGTGCTGGTTCACGTCTCACTAGGGTGATATTTGAGCCATGCCTGGATACATAGTGAAGAAAGAATGTTATTTAGTGTAATGGGTGGTGCATCAGTCGTATGTGCCTTGTCAGCCGACTACCTACTTTACCGTGGGCGAGGACATGCGATGCTCTCCCTCCCCCGGGATTTTAAACCATCACGTCACAATCCATTTTACCATAGCCAGCCTTTTACCGTCCAATAATCTGATTTACCGGACGCAACCTGCGTTTAATGCACTGCCTGCTGCACATTGTAGAATACCGCCGTATTCATTGCTGGTACAATAGTCGAATTAGCTGAAATCTATTGTAGCCTAGTGCATTTTTGTCATAAACCACCGTCCGTTATTTCGTATGTTACAATATAAATTCACACATCCAAATCTATGCCTATAGCTGCACCATGAAGGATTATCATACATTTGGGAGGCTTGCAGTCAGTGACATGCTGCGCAATGATGATCTGTATACAGCGCCTTCCATTACTATTTAGTTCATTGTCTGAAAGCTTGTCCTCAATTAACCCAGTAAAAGGTTCTATCAATAGTTCATCTACAATTAATCCAAATGGGAAAATACACTTCAAACCACTCTTTTCACTTGGCATAGCCTGTGTTTTGTTCGATACAGATTCATAATAGGCAGTCCATCACCAGCCTTGAATGTATGGCCATGTAGGATTAAAACCATAATGTATATTGGTAAACTTTGACTGACTGACAAATAATTTGTTATTTATGATGCAAGGTTCTTTGTAGATCAGTCAGTCGACAGTCGCCTGCACTGTCGGCTGCAATGTAAAACAAGCCCTGTCTTCCACACAAATGCCTGGCAAGACTGCAGGGGAGGCAGCTTAACATCACAATTCTCCTCCCTGTGTTTCTATGACATTACATATTATACAGTACAAAACACATCCAAGGGACAAAAAAAAACATTTGCCAATTGGAAACATAAAATTATTTAATAGGACCCAACTTTAATGAGTGATACAGAAATGTAATGTTCCTTTTCACCATACAAAAGATAAGAGCTCCCAGGCAATTGTTTGTCTCTGTATGTACGTACATACATGCAAGACACAAACCACCAGGGTCGCATTCAGGAGGGGGGAATTTACTGAACGTTACCGATAGAAATAACAGAATAGAGCTGATGTGATTGCTCACATCAGAGAGGCATGTCGGTTCTACAATATGCATTTCTATCTGAGCGTTCCTTAACGTTGTGCCCTACTGAACGCAGCCCAGAACAAACATTCTCATTGTAGAGAACATCCAATACACAACCATCCTCTCACCCTCAGCACTATAGTTATTATGCCAGTTATGACAAAGTCTCAAATGACACCATACAGAGCACTACTTTTAGCTAGACCTTATACGCAGACATGTAGTTCAGGCCAAAAGTAGTGCACTATCCAGGGGAATAGGGTGGTTTATAAGACACACGCCAAAATAGTGTGCACTTATTTTTTCTTCTTCTCATCTTTCTTGGATGAGGAGTCGCCCTTCTCCTTCTCTTTCTCTTCCTTCTTCTCCTTGTCCTCTTTCTTCTCCTTCTTGCCCTCTTCCTTCTCCTGTCCCTCCTTCCGCTCTGCGTCACGGTTGGAGATCTTGTTGTTGATGAGGTTGTGGAGAGCCACCACTGAGCGGATAAGGGAAGCCAGGTAAACCACCAGCATCTGGTCATTGGTCTTTAGGTAGAAGGCCTTAGTGAACTCCTGCAGGGAGAAGTGGCAGGATTAGGGCATTGTGAATTATGATTAACTAACCAGGGGATTTGATCAGCACAACAAGGAATCTGGTGGAAAATGCCAGGCTACCTGTTCAATGTAATGAAATAGTAGATCCTTCAAACCTGAATGTATTTTATTTGAGAATGAAAATGTATCAATGTGCACTCTTTCCCCAGAAAATAATAATAAATGGTAATCGATTACCATGCCTACCCCCCCTGCCCCTATCTCCCTTGCTCCCACACCCCATCATACCAGTAGGTTGACGTCGGGAAGCAGGTTGAAGACGTCCTGTAAATGGTAAACGATTTGGTGGTTGATGGGAAGCTTGCCTGCAGCCACTCTCTCCAGGTAAGACCTGATGTCCAGCAGCTTGGAGTTGAGTCCTTTCAGGCCATGTACCTGGTTGGTGATCTGCTGAGACAGAGTACCCACTGTTGTGTCCTTGATGTCTCTGTGGACACGAGAATATATCAAAGGAGAATAGAAAAGGATGTCGAATTCAGTGTGGCATTAAACTGGAAGTCAGAAGACTCCCTGAAATGCTTTATTGTACGTGTGAGTAAAAGAGAAAGAAAGATGGGTATGTGGAACGTGTGTGTGTGGTCCAGTTAAAAGATCATGCGTACCTGAGCAAATGCTCCACGCCCACCTCCTCTGCTTCCTCTGCTCCAATCTCACTGGTCACATGTTCAAACGTCTTGGAGGTCGGAGTGCCGTCCTGGAGAAGTAAAGTAACAAGAACTTGTGATCACTTGTATGCCTAGTCCAAAATCAGCCCAGAGACCTCGGGGTTGGCTGGTCCAGGGTTTGACTGATTTTGTCATTTAGACTCATACAAGTCTATGCTCCACTTACATCATGTATTTCCTCCACAGAAAAGTAGGCTTCTGTTGGCAGGCCCAGGTCCTTAGGCTTCACATCAATTATCACTAATACCTGAGAGGGAGAACGTCCCATACAAAACACAGTCATTGTTAAATTCTCTGCTGCATTATCAATACAATTTCATCAGGAGATGGAACATATGTCTTACTGGTATTTATTAATGTGGAATATTTACAGGGTTGAAATCACTTACTGAATTGGTGCAGTATTGCTTGATGAGTTCATTGATGGCAATGTCATTCTTATGTAGTTTAGGACCCGTGTGATACCAGCCCACTATCCTCTCTCTGGCTGGAAAGAAGGGAAAGGTTTGAGAATCTTATAGGATGACTGTAGAAGTCGATGAGACTGAATGTATATAGTTAAAATGTACCAATGTATAGTGTGTTCTCACCATTGACTTTCTTGAACATGCTGTACATATTCTCCAAGTAGTCATGATCCAGGAACCACACTGAATCATCCTTGTCATCCTCATCAAATGGCACTGGAGAAAATCCAATCAATATTGCCTCCAACTACAGGCTTATGTAGCTAAACATTTTGTCATCATAATTACACTGCCGTCACAAATGTTATAAACTAGCCACACGACATAACAGGTTATTTTAGTAACGTTACAAGATTAAAGGAGAAGAACTCACCTGCAAAACTGTTGGACACATCAAGGACTTTCTTATGCCAAGAGCCGAGGAGAACACCCACTACTCGCTTCTGGTTGCCTACTTTCCCTATTCTGTAAAAACAACATAACATTTACACAATCAATACCAAAGGATGTCTTGGAGGAAATCAAACATTTCCTCTAAGACTAAAGTCAAAATAACTACTTTTACCCCGGCACTAGCTAAGTTGGCTATCCTGATACATAAATGACGTTGTGCTCTACGAAACTGACTGATTGTTTTTCAATTATTCAGAAATCAGTTGTTACTTGCTAATACTAACAGGTAGTGAGTGGCCTATAAATACAATCGACTAGCCAAAATTAACTAGTTAGCTATGCTACTGTCATGGCTAACAAATACACAGCTTCATATCAGTTTCTGACTCAGCAGGGTTAGCTGGCTAGCTAGGCCTGGCTGCAACATCATCTAGTACAAAAAGTGGCAAGTTAGCAAAGAGGTAACGAATTGATAGGATTTGGAAACATATTATTAATGACATACCTATTAAAATGATCCACCACGCTGAGCAACACCAGTGGATGGACAACCACATTTTCTACCGCTAAGTCCGGCATTTTGAAGTGTTTGAGGATGAAACCAAATTCTGTGATGCTAGCTGTCTAGCTAGGTAGCTACTTCCTGTCGAATGCCTAGCTACTTCCGTTTCTACGTAGCAACATAACCACTGAATAGAACGCGACGGTAGTGTAGAAGGAATATCTTTGGAAGCTGTTTGCTAGACTACAACAACATTGATTTGACAGCTAACGTTATTCAGCACCTGCAAATATGGTAAAAGTTATTATTTCACTAACATGAAATGTTTTGTCTCAAGTAGTTAGCTAGTTCAATAATAGTTATGTGAAGGAGGTGTTACGTGCAGGCAGGCCAAACAACAAATAGTGATGACTGATGTCATTGCCAATCCATTCATAGCCGCAGGAAGATGTTTTGAGTAGGTGCTGAGGAAGTAAATACAAATCATAGAAAATATGTCACCAGGGAGTGTGACTTAGCCACAGAGGATCATTAGCTTATTTTAAAGCTGTGGCTTGTTTTAAAATCACAAGCATGTAGGTCTATATGCCTAGTTGTGAAGACCTCAATTTGGGCAGAGGGCATGGCAATGGGCCTAGCTGATTATTGAGATGTGGCTGTCAGTGAAAACCAATGCATCTAAAATGTGTGTGAATCTTGGGCTCCCGAGTGGCGCAGCGGTCTAAGGCACTGCATCTCAGTGCAAGAGACAGTCCCAGGTTCGAATCCAGGCTTTGTCACATCTGGCCGTGATTGCGAGTCCCATAGCGAGGTGCACAATTGGCCCAGCGTTGGCCGGGGTAGGCTGACATTGTAAATAAGAATTTGTTCTTAAATTTCACCTTTATTTAAAAAAAAATGTTTAGACAAGGGGAGGGGTATGTGGCGAATATATTGGCATGTCTCTCTCCAGCATGCTTTCAGCTCTCCATAATGTATGGCATTCACCCATAAAATGAATTAAAAGGTTTACACAAATGGTTTATCCATCCAATAGAGAATTCCATCAGAAAAACAATAGTCCAAAACCCCATGCCTCTACCACATGGTTAAAATGTTAGATGATTTACTCTGAGAATTTAGCATGTGAATGGAATGTCATCACTGGTTTGAGTAAAAACATGGGCTTTTTCTAAATGAAATCCATTGAATACAAAAACGGGGACTAAATATATTTATTTACAAAGCTAAGAGACTGAATTTCAGTATCCATCCTCTCCGAAAACAATCTGTTCCTGTTTTCTTTGTGTATTTTGAGTCTTTCCCTTTATAATCGTCATAGAAATGTCTATCCATGTAGATTGATTACCAATATAGGCAATGAAGGATCTGGAGGTGGAAATTACGAAGGTATCAAGTTGATTTTGTTTGGTCCACCGAGCGGAAACACCTAAACGGTACCACCTCACAATGCCAAATATAGAAGCGATACAACCAAGAGCAGTGCAGTCTAAACTAACAAATTAACATTCTTATTTCATCAACACTGTCAAGTACACTAAGGTTCTAATATTGTAGAGAACAATGTAATTTATAATGACATGGGGCAAAGAAAACTAAGTTGACATTCATTTTGTAGCACCCTCTTGAATTTGCCCTGTTTTTCTCTACATTGTACAGCAGTGAGTGAACGCCCTACAGAATGCGCTGAGCTGTCCCACCAATTCATTGTTTTGTCTTGTTTGCCCTTTATTTTTGTCAATTCCCCATTACAAATGTCACCAATAGTACATTTACCGTTAATCCCCATTTGGTTACATACATTTGTTAGTGCATGGATTAATTAGGCCTATAGTCATTTACCATTCTCATTCTCTGAGTGGAAACAGTGTTTGCAGAGTGCACAACCTGTTACACTTGAGAAAATTGTTTTGGTTTATTTCATACCATCACTTTTTTCATTGTATTTTCTGTGTGGTTTCTCTGTCCTACTTCTACACCTGAGCATGCGTAGAAGTAGGCTACCTGGCCTGCTGCACACAAATGTAGGAGGGTGCCCATTTGGGGATTTCTGTTTGTCTTATCACCACTAATAAGGTGAACTTCAGTAATTTTTTCCTCTACCTTTCTTAATCCATTGTGAATGATAGTTCCTCCCAGTATTTGAAAAATCTTTCATACAGTCGTGGCCAAAAGTTGAGAATGACACATATTAATTTTCAAAGTCTGCTGCCTCAGTTTGTATGATGGCAATTTGCATATACTCCAGAATGTTATGAAGAGTGATCAGATGTATTCCAATTAATTGCAAAATGCCTCTTTGCCATGCAAATGAACGGAATCCCCCAAAAACATTTCCACTGCATTTCAGCCCTGCAACAAAAGGACCAGCTGACATGTCAGTGATTCTCTCGTTAACACAGGTGTGAGTGTTGACGAGGACAAGGCTGGAGATCACTCTGTCATGCTGATTGAGTTCAAATAACAGACTGGAAGCTTCAAAAGGAGAGTGGTGCTTGGAATCATTGTTCTTCCTCTGTCAATCATGGTTAACTGCAAGGAAACACGTGCCGTCATCATTGCTTTGCACAAAAAGGGCTTCACAGGCAAGGATATTGCTGCCAGTAAGATTGCACCTAAATCGACCATTTATCGGATCATCAACAACTTCAAGGAGAGCGGTTCAACTGTTGTGAAGAAGGCTTCAGGGCGCCCAAGAAAGTCCAGCAAGCGCCAGGACCGTCTCCTAAAGTTGATTCAGCTGCGGGATCGGGGCACCACCAGTAGAGCTTGCTCAGGAATGGCAGCAGGCAGGTGTGAGTGCATCTGCACGCACAGTGAGGCGAAGACTTTTGGAGGATGGCCTGGTGTCAAGAAGGGCAGCAAAGAAGCCACTTCTCTCCAGGAAAAACATCAGGGACAGACTGATATTCTGCAAAAGCTACAGGGATTGGACTGCTGAGGACTGGGGTAAAGTCATTTTCTCCGATAAATCCCTTGTCCGATTGTTTGGGGCATCTGGAAAAAGCTTGTCCAGAGAAGACAAGGTGAGCGCTACCACCAGTCTTGTGTCATGCCAACAGTAAAGCATCCTGAGACCATTCATGTGTGGGGTTGCTTCTCAGCCAAGGGAGTGGGCTCACTCACAATTTTGCCTAAGAACACAGCCATGAATAAAGAATGGTACCAACACATCCTCCGAGAGCAACTTCTCCCAACCATCCAGGAACATTTTGGTGACGAACAATGCCTTTTCCAGCATGATGGAGTACCTTCCCATAAGGCAAAAGTGATAACTAAGTGGCTCGGGGAACAAAACATTGATATTTTGGGTCCATGGCCAGGAAACTCCCCAGACCTTAATCCCATTGAGAACTTGTGGTCAATCCTCAAGAGGCGGGTGGACAAACAAAACCCCACAAATTCTGACAAACTCCAAGTATTGATTATGCAGGAATGGGCTGCCATCAGTCAGGATGTGGCCCAGAAGTTAATTGACAGCATGCCAGGGCGGATTGCAGAGGTCTTGAAAAAGAAGGGTCAACACTGCAAATATGGACTCTTTGCATCAACTTCATGTAATGGTCAATAAAAGCCTTTGACACTTATGAAATGCTTGTAATTATACTTCAGTATTCCATAGTAACATCTGACAAAAATATCTAAAGCAGCAAACTTTGTGGAAATTAATATTTGTCATTCTCAAAACATTGTCTTGACTGTACACTATCCCCCTTCATAATCACCAGGCATCGGTGTGAAAGAGCAAAATGTCATGTTCTGAGGATCCCATAGGCCTATATCGAATGGAGTTGTCTTAAAATACATGAACACATTTCCCTTTGTGCAAAAACAGCTATGTTTGTCGCATGCTCACTGGTGCTGGAAACTGAGAACAGGCTAGTTGATATAACGTTGCAAGTTCTCTAGCGACAGCGTCGGGCTGTACCTTCATATATACAGTCATTGGGCTGGACACAGATTTGATAGGCTACCATGGTCCACTTCACTAGGGATAGCTCAAGACCGATAGAAAAGGCAGACAGGCCTAGGGAGATGAATAGTAGAGATGACAAATAAAATGCAGGTTCTTTCAAATTGCATTCTATTTGTCACGTGCTGAATACAACAGGTAGACCTTACAGTGAAATGCTTACAAGCCCTTAACCAACAATGCAGTTAAGAAAAAAGGGTTAAAGTATTTACTAAAATAAACTGAATGTATAAAAAAAAAAAAAAAAAAAAAATGGAATAACATATTTAAACAATAAAATAACAGTAGCAAGGCTATATACAGGGGGTACCGGTACTGAGTCAATGTGCGGGGGTAATATGTACAGTTCCAGTCAAAAGTTTGGACACACCTACTCATTCAAGGATTTAAAAATATATATATATTTTCTACATTGTAGAATAATAGTGAAGACAAACTATGAAATAACATATGGAATCATGTAGTAACCAAAAATGTGTTAAATCAAAATATATTTTGAGATTCTTCAAAGTAGCCACCCTTTGCCTTGATGACCGCTTTGCACACGTGGCATTCTCTCAACCAGCTTCACCTGGAATGCTTTTACAACCATCTTGAAGGAGTTCCCACATATGCTGAGCACTTGCTGGCTGCTTTTCCTTCAGTCTGCGGTCCAACTCATTCCAAACCATCTCAATTGGGTTGAGGCCAGGTCATCTGATGCAACTCTCCTTCTTGGTCAAATAGCCCTTACACAGCTTGGAGGTGTGTTGGGTCATTGTCCTGTTGAAAAACAAATGATAGTGCAAACCAGATGGGATGGCGTATCGCTGCAGAATGCTGTGGTAGCCATGCTGGTTAAGTGTGCCTTGAATTCTAAATAAATCACCGACATGGTCACCAGCAAAGCACCCCCACACAATCACACCTCCTCCATGATTCACAGTGGGAACCACACATGCGGAGGTCATCCATTCACCTACTCTGCGTCTCAAAGACAAGGTGGTTGGTACCAAATTTGGGCTCAGACCAATGGACAGATTTCCACCGGTCTAATATCCATTGATCGTATTTCGTGGCCCAAGTAAGTCTCTTCTTATTATTGGTGTCCTTTCGTGGTTTCTTTGCAGCAATTCGACCATGAAGGCCTCATTCACACAGTCTCCTCTGAACAGTTGATGTTGAGATGTGTCTTACGTGAACTCTGTGAAGCATTTATTTGGGCTGCAATCTGAGGTGTAGTTAACTAATGAACTTATCCTCTGCAGCAGGAAGTAACTGTCTTCCTTTCCTATGGCGGTCCGCATGAGAGCCAGTTTCATCATAGTGCTTGATGGTTTTTGCAACTGCACTTAAAGTTTCTTCAAAAGTTCTTGAAATGTTCCGTATTGACTGACCTTCGTCTTAAATGAGGGACGGTCGTTTCTCTTTGCTTATTTGAGCTGTTCTTGCCATAATATGGACTATCTTCTGTATACCACCCCTACCTTGTCACAACAACTGATTGGCTCAAACGCATTGAGGAAAGAAATGTAACACCTGTTAATTGAAATGCATTCCAGGTGACTACCTCATGAAGCTGGTTGAGAGAATGCCAAGAGTGTACAAAGCTGTCAAGGCAAATGGTGGCTACTTTGAAGAATCTCAAATATATTTGATTTATTTAAAACTTTTTTGGTTACTTCATGATTCCATAAGTGTTTTCATATTTCATCATTTATTCTACAATGTAGAAAATAGTAAAAATAAAGAATAATCCTGGAATGAATGTGTTTCCAAACTGTACATGTAGGTAGAGGTAAAATGACTATGCATAGATAAACAGAGAGTAGCAGCAGTATAAAAATGAGTGGGGGGTGGGACAATGCAAATAGTCCAGGTAGCCATTTGATTAGCTGTTCAGGAGTCTTACGGCTTGGGGGTAAAAGCTGTTAAGCCTTTTGGACCTAGACTTGGTGCTCCGATGCCGTGCGGTAGCAGAGAGAACAGTCTGACGTGAATGACTGGAGTTTGAAACATTTTTGGACCTTCCTCTGACACCGCCTGGTATGGAGGTTCTGGATGGCAGTAAGCTTTGCTCTAGTGATATACTGGGCCGTGCACACTACCCTCTGTAGTGCCTTGCAGTCGGAGGCCAAGCAGTTCCCATACCAGGAGGTGATGCAACCAGTCAGGATGCTCTCCATGGTGTGGACAGCTCTCAAACTGCTTCACTACAGACCTGTCTGGGGCGTCCTCGGTTCTCCTTTTTCTGTAGTCCACAAATCATTTCATTCATCAGGATATTTTGTGTTTTTATTTTTCGGCTTTATGTATTTTTACTTAGTTGACAATTATAGGCCTACTGATACATTGACGTAGGCTCTCTTAGTTCTATGCGTTCATTTCTTTAGCCACCAATCATTGTGTCCATATAGCAGAGGCTGGTCCACTAGCATTAGTGGAATTTTTACTTTTAGATGTATCATTTTAATTCCGATTTGTATTTGTAACCACTTGACAAAAATATTTTAAATGAATGCACATGAAAATCAGAATTGCCACGCAGATCGGTAGAAAAAAATTGTAAGCTTCCCCAAACTTAACTCGCGCGCCACCTAGTAATATACCATCGTCAACAGAGCGCACATTTCTTTGTATTGCATAATTACAACAGGTGTGTGAGAGAAATGACGAGGGGTGTTGTTACCAAGATTGTGCCTATTAAAACTGAGCAAATGGACAGCAATGCGATCCATCGCGGAGAAAAGCGCTCACCTCGATCCAGCACCAGCTGGTGGAAAGCACCACTCACTGTGTTGCTTGCTTGACTAATGGGCTAGTACACCTACGTGTTTGACATAGGCAAGAGCAGGCCTGCGAACCGAGGGCGAGAGAATGCCACGTACCTTATTTGATATTGTTCCCATTCCCTTTTTGCCAAGTTTAGAATTCTGAACTAATAGAAAATAATGTGGAGAACTTGCGAGCATTACTCTAGATCACTTGATATCCACCACAAGGGTGAGAAAAGAGGGAGCGAGAAAGAACCGACTTAACGCAAACTGCAGCACCTTCAGCACCCGTACTTCCCGTGGCTATGAACCCATTGCACTTAAAAAAATAAAAAAGGCAAATCAGCAGTTGCTACATCAATTTTTGGACAAAAATTTATGAAATGTACCTATTGATTTTTGAAGAATATGACTTAAGTGCCTCATGAGCTTAGTTCAACTGACATACCCCACCAGTGCCCAAAATATAACCTTGTTTTACGCCAATGTTTGTAAAGAGAGTAAATGTCAACAAACACTGTTTAGCCTCCTCGTATGAGATACACATAGTATACTTTGTCCAACGAAATGCTTACTTGCAGGTTCCTTCGCAAGAATGCAACAGTAAGAAATAGTTTTTTAAAAAGTAAATAAAGAACACACAATGGCAGTAGAATAACACTTTTTTTTTGCATGTACAGTGCCTTGGGAAAGTATTCAGGCCCCTTGACTTTCCACATTTTGTTATGTTACAGCAATCTACACACAATACCCCATAATGACAAAGCGAACAGGTTTGATTGTTTTTGCAAATTTATGAAAAAAACAACCTTATTTACATAAATATTCAGCCCCTTTGCTATGAGACTCAAAATTGACCTCACATGCATCCTGTTTCCATTGATCTTCCTTGGTGTTTCTCCAACTTGGAGTCCACCTATGGTAAATTGATTGGACATGATTTGGAAAGGCACACACCTGTCTATAAAATGTCCCACAGTTGACAGTGCATATCAGAGCAAAAACCAGGCCATGAGGTCGAAGGAATTGTCCAGAGCGCCGAGACAGGATTGCGTCGAGTCACAGCTTTGGGGAAGGGTACATGCCGCATTGAAGGTCCAAGAACACAGTGGCCTCCATCAATCTTAAAAATGGAATATGTTTGGAACCACCAAGACTTCCTAGAGCTGGCTGCCCAGACAAACTGAGCAATCGGGGGAGAATGCCTTGGTGAGGGAAGTGACCAAGAACCTGATGGTCACTGATAGAGCTGCAGAGTTCCTCTGTGGAGATGGGAGAACCTTCCAGAAGGACAACCATCTCTGCAGCATTCCACCAATCAGGCCTTTATGGTAGAGTGGCCAGAACTCAGTAAAAGGCAAGACAGCCCGCTTGAGTTAGCCAAAAGGCACCTAAACACTCGCAGACCAAGAGAAACAAGATAATCTGGTCTGATTAAACCAAGATTGAACTCTTTGGCCTGAATGCCAAGTGTCACATCTGGAGGAAACCTGGTACAATCCCTACGGTGAAGCATGATGGTGGCATGCTGTGTGGATGTTTTTCCAATGGCAGGGACTGGGAGACTAGTCACAATCGAGGGAAAGATGAACAGAGTAAAGTACACAGGTCCTTGATGAAAACCTGTTCCAGAGCGCTCAGACTGAGGTGACGGTTCACCTTCCAAAAGGACAACGACCCTAAGCACAACGCAGGAGTGGCTTCGGGACACGTCTCTGAGTGGCCCAGCCAGAGCCCGGACTTGAACCCGGTCTAACGTCGCTGGAGAGAACTGAAAATATCTGTGCAGCAATGCTCCCCATCCAACCTGACAGAGCTTGAGGGGATCTGCAGAGAAGAATTGGAGAAACTCCCCAAATACAGGCATCCCAAGCTTTTAGCATCATACCCAAGAAGACTCGAGGCTGTAATGCTGCCGAAGGTGCTTAAACAAAGTACAGAGTAAAGGGTCTGAATACTTAAGTAAATGTAATCAGTTTTATTTTTTATAAATTAGCAAAAATGTCTAAACCTGTCTTTGCTTTGTCATCATGGGGTGTTGCGTGTAGATTGAGGGGGGGGGGGGGATGTGTGTGATGTCAGCAGTGATGTGTGATAAGGTGTGGGAAATCAGAGCACGTGATCAGTCCAGTTCAAGTGTTCTGCAGTCTGATGGCATGTAGATAGAAACTGTCTGAGCCTGTTGGTATCAGACCTCATGCTCCAATTCCGTATGCCTGGTGGTAAGGGAGAGAACAGCTCGTGGCTGGGGTGTGGTGTCCTTGATAATGCTGTGTGCCTTCCTCAAATACTGTTTCAAGTAGAGGTCCTGGATGGGTGGTGATGTTCTGGGCCATTTTCACCAACCGCTGGAGGATCTTGCTGTCGTGGACGGAACAATACCCGTACCAGGCTGTGATGCAACCGGTCAGGACGTGCTCGATGGTGCAGCGGTACTATTTGGAGAGGACCCGGGGCGGCATGCCGGATTTCTTCAGCCGTCTTAGGAAGTATAAATGCTCTTGTGCCCTCTTGACAAGAGTGGTGGTGTTGTTGGTCCATGACAAGTCCTCGGTAAAGTGAATGCCGAGGAACTTAACTTGTGACTCTCTCTACTACAGTCCCATTGATGGGGATCGGGGAATGTTCCCTCTGCTTCCTGAAGTCAACTCCTTTGTTTTGCTGATGTTGAGGGAGCGGTTGTTATGACAATGGCAGTTCACTTACCTCCTCCCTATAGGCTGATTCATCGTTGTTGGTTATCAGGCTTACAACCGGGGTGTCGTCAGCAAACTTGATAATGGAGTTGGTGTCGTGCAAAGCCACACAGTCATGGGTGAACTGGGAGTACAGCAGAGGACTTAAGACACCTCTGGCCCCCCACAGATGTTCCTCTTGTCCAGATGTGTTACTGCTGTGTGAATAGCGATGGAAATGGCATCTTCCTTGGATCTGTTGGAGCGGTAGACAAATAGGAGTGGGTCCAGTGTTCCTGGCATGCTGGCCTTGATGTGGGCCATGACCAGCCTCTCAAAGCACTTCATGATGACAGAGGTGAGCGTGACGGGGCGATAGTCATTTGGGCATGTCACCTTTTTCTTGGGCACTGGGACGATGGTGGTCTCCTTAAAGCAGGTGGGGACTACAGCCTGGGACGGGTTGAATATGTCAGAAGTTTACCGCCAGCACACACTCAGAGGACGCGGCCAAGCTCGTCTGGGAGGGATTTTCCTTTCCACATGCGACTTAAGTCGGAGTTGTCGAACAGTCTGTATTGTCTTTTTGCGTCCCTAATGGATTTGCGGAGCTCGTACCTGCTTGCCTTTTATGCGTCACACACCACCAAGTTATCGGGGTTTGTTCCGCTGACATTGAATGCTGCGGTACTGACTCAGCATTGTATGTATATCTCCGTTCAGCCAGGGTATTTGGTATGTCTGGATTGTTATTGTGGGTACAACGCCATCAACATATTTGCTAATGAAGCCTGCGACTGACAATGTATATTCCTCAATGTTGATGGATGAGTCCTGGGTGGATGAATCTTTGAACATATTCCAATCAGTATTCTCCAAACAATCCTGCGGAATTGAGTCTACCTCTGTCCAGCGCCTCACTATTCTCTGTGTTGGTGGCTCTCTCTCTCGAGTTGCTGTGTGTAGGAAGAGAGAGACGTGATCTGATTGGCCGAAGTCGGGGATGGCTTTGTACACGTCACGGATGTTTGTGTATACATGGTCAAGCACAGCAGATCCTCTTGTAGGGAAGGATGGTGACATGAAGAAAACGGGCTTGGTTAAAGTCACCCACGACAAGATGCAGGGTTTTATTTGTCAGTTAAGAACAAATTGTTATTTTACAATGACTGCCTACCCCGGCCAAACCCACCCCTAACACGGACGACACTGGGACAATTGTGCGCCGCCTTATGGGACTCCCGATCATGGCCGTTTGTGATACAGCCCGGGATCGAACCAGGGTCTGTAGTGACACCTCTAGCCCTGAGATGCAGTGCCTTAGGCCACTTGGGAACCCGGGGGAGAGGATTCTGCTGGCTAATGATCTTGTACAGTTCGATGAGTGCTGCCTTGGTGTGTGACTGTGGCGTTATGCAAACAACTGTGATAATAACACATGTGAATTCCCTCGGCATATAGTGGGGTATTTCAGCATCAGAAACTTCAGGTCAGGTGAACAGGAGCTTGAGAGGTTTTCAACTTCGGTATACCAGGAATTGTTTGAGGAAACATACCCCCGCCCGACTCTTACCAGAAGCCGCAGTTCGATCCAGTTGGAATATGGAGAAGTCGTCTGGTTGAATAACAGAGTTGATTGTATTGTCTGTAAGCCAAGTCTCAGTAAAAACAAAGACACAGCATTCCCTGATGTCCGTCTGCAATTGAAGCCTTGCTCGGAGTTCAAAGTTTATTTTCCAGCGATTGGACATTAGCCATCAGGATACTAGGAAGAGGAACATGATAAAAAATATAATTTTGATATCATGGATGGTCAATCTTTGCATCCATAGCTCGGTCTTTAAATTTGGTTACATTTCTACAGCCCCATCCCCCCGCTTTTCTACCAAAACAGTGGTTGGGATTCGCTTTATCGTTTCAACTGCTGATTGCCGCTTTAACGATAGCTTGCTAGATAAATGTTAGTAACTACACTACATGACCAAAAGTGTGGACACCTGCTCGTCAAACATCTCATTCCAAAATCATGGGCATCAATATGGAGTTGGTCCCCCCTTTGCTGCTATAACAACCTCCACTCTTCCTGGGAAGGCTTTCCACTAGATGTTGGAACATTGCTGCGTTACTTGCTTCTCTTCTATTCAGCCACAAGAGCATTAGTGAGGTTGGGCACTGATGTTGGGCGATTAGGCCTGGCTCACAGTCTGCGTTCCAATTCATCCCAAAGATGTTCGATTGGGTTGAGGTCAAGGCTCTGTGCAGGCCACTCAAGTTCTTCCACACTGATCTCAACAAACCATTTCTGTATGGACCTCGCTTTGTGCACCCAGGTATTGTCATGCTGAAACAGGAGGGTCTTCCCCAAACTGTTGCCACAAAGTTGGAAACACAGAATTGTAGATAATGTCATTGTACACTGTAGCATTAAGATTTCCCTTCACTAGAACTAAGGGGCCTAGCCCGGACCATGAAAACAGCCTCAGACCATTATGCCTCCTCCACCAAGCTTTAGTTGGCCCTATGTATTCAGACAGGTAGCATTCTCCTGGCTTGCGCCAAACCCAGATTTGTCAGTCTGTCTGCCAGATGGTGAAGCATGATTTATCACTCCAGAGAAAACGTTTCCACTGTTCCAGAGTCCAAATGCCTCAAGCTTTACATCACTCCAGCCGACGCTTGGAATTGTGCATGTTGATCTTAGGCTTGTGTGCGGTTACTTGGTCACGGAAACCCATTTCATGAAACTCCCGTGAAACAGTTGTTGTGCTGAGACAGTTTGGAACTCGGTAGTGAGTGTTGCAACCGAGGACAGATGATTTTTACGCACTTCAGCAGTCCCGTTCTGTGAGCTTGTGTGGCCTACCACTCTTAGACATTTCCACATGACAATAACAGCACTTAGTTGACTGGGGCAGCTCTAGCAGGGCAGAAATTTGATGAACTGACTTGTTGGAAAGGTGGCATCCTATGACGGTGCCACGTTGAATGTCACAGCTTATCAGTAATGCCGTTCTACTGCCGATGTTTGTCTATGGAGATTGTATGGCTGTGTGCTCAATTTTTTTTTACACCTTTCAGCAAGTAGTGTGGCTGAAATAGCCAAATCCACTAATTTGAATCCACTACTTCTGGCGCCGGAAAGAGATGGCTGCCTCGCTTCGCGTTCCTTGGAAAATATGCAGTATTTTGTTTTTTTACGTGTTATTTCTTACATCGGTACCCCGGGTAATCTTAGGTTTCATTACATACAGTCGGGAGGAACTACTGAATATACGATTAACGTCAACTCATCATCGTTCCTACCAGGAATATGACTTTCCCGAAACGGATCCAGTGTCTTGCCTTCCACACAATACAATGGATCTGATCCCAGCCGGCGACCCTGTGCGACGCCGAAAAAGGGGAAAACGTGGCGGTCTCGTGGTCAGGCTTCGGAGACGGGCACATCGCGCTCCACTCCCTAGCATACTACTCGCCAATGTCCAGTCTCTTGACAATAAGGTTGATGAAATCCGAGCACGGGTAGCATTCCAGAGAGACATCAGGGATTGCAACGTGCTCTGCTTCACGGAAACATGGCTAACTCAAGGGACGCTAACGGAGTCGGTGCAGCCAGCTGGTTTCTCCATGCATCGCGCCGACAGAAACAAACATCTTTCCGGTAAGAAGAGGGGCGGGGGGGTATGCCTTATGATTAACGAGAAGTGGTGTGATCATCATAACAACACACAAGAACTCAAGTCGTTCTGTTCACCTGATCTAGAACTCCTCACAATCAAATGTCGACCGCATTATCTACCAAGGGAATTCTCGTCAATCATAATCACAGCCGTATACATTCCCCCCCAAGCAGACACATCGATGGCCCTGAACGAACTTTATCTGACTCTTTGTAAACTGGAAACCACACACCCTGAGGCTGCATTCATCGTAGCTGGGGATTTTAACAAGGCTAATCTAAAAACAAAACTCCCTAAATTCTATCAGCATATCGATTGTGCTACCAGGGCTGGAAAAACACTAGACCATTGTTACACTAATTTCCGCGACGCTTATAAGGCCCTCCCCCGCCCCCCTTTCGGAAAAGCTGACCACGACTCCATTTTGTTGATTCCAGCCTACAAACAAAAACTCAAACAACAAGCTCCCGCGCTCAGGTCTGTTCAACGCTGGTCCGACCAATCTGAATCCACGCTTCAAGACTGCTTCGATCACGCAGATTGGAATATGTTCCGCATCGCGTCCAACAACAATATTGACGAATATGCTGATTCGGTGAGCGAGTTCATTAGGAAGTGCATTGACGATGTCGTACCCACAGCAACGATAAAAACATTCCCAAACCAGAAACCGTGGATTGACGGCAGCATTCGCGTGAAACTGAAAGCGCGAACCACTGCTTTTAACCAGGGCAAGGTGACCGGAAGCATGACCGAATACAAACAGTGTAGCTATTCTCTCCGCAAGGCAATCAAACAGGCCAAGTCTCAGTACAGAGACAAAATCGAGTCGAAATTCAACAGCTCAGACACAAGAGGTATGTGGCAGGGTCTACAGTCAATCACGGATTACAAAAAGAAAACCAGCCCCGTCGAGGACCAGGATGTCTTGCTCCCAGACAGGCTAAACAACTTTTTTGCCCGCTTTGAGGACAATACAGGGCCACTGACACGGCCCCCTACCAAAACCTGCGGGCTCTCCTTCACTGCAGCCGAGGTGAGTAAAACATTTAAACGTGTTAACCCTCGCAAGGCTGCAGGCCCAGACGGCATTCCCAGCCGCGTCCTCAGAGCATGCGCAGACCAGCTGGCTGGTGTGTTTACGGACATATTCAATCAATCCTTATCCCAGTCTGCTGTTCCCACATGCTTCAAGAGGGCCACCATTGTTCCTGTTCCCAAGAAAGCTAAGGTAACTGAGCTAAACGACTACCGCCCCGTAGCACTCACTTCCGTCATCATGAAGTGCTTTGAGAGACTAGTCAAGGACCATATCACCTCCACCCTACCGGACACCCTAGACCCACTCCAATTTGCTTACCGACCCAATAGGTCCACAGACGACGCAATCGCAACCACACTGCACACTGCCCTAACCCATCTGGACAAGAGGAATACCCATGTGAGAATGCTGTTCATCGATTACAGCTCAGCATTTAACACCATAGTACCCTCCAAACTCGTCATCAAGCTCGAGACCCTGGGTCTCGACCCCGCCCTGTGCAACTGGGTCCTGGACTTCCTGACGGGCCGCACCCAGGTGGTGAGGGTAGGTAACAACATCTCCACCCCGCTGATCCTCAACACTGGGGCCCCACAAGGGTGCGTTCTGAGCCCTCTCCTGTACTCCCTGTTCACCCACGACTGCGTGGCCATGCACGCCTCCAACTCAATCATCAAGTTTGCGGATGACACTACAGTGGTAGGCTTGATCACCAACAACGACGAGACGGCCTACAGGGAGGAGGTGAGGGCCCTCGGAGTGTGGTGTCAGGAAAATAACCTCATACTCAACGTCAACAAAACAAAGGAGATGATTGTGGACTTCAGGAAACAGCAGAGGGAGCACCCCCCTATCCACATCGACGGGTCAGTAGTGGAGAAGGTGGAAAGTTTTAAGTTCCTCGGTGTACACATCACGGACAAACTGAACTGGTCCACCCACACAGACAGCGTTGTGAAGAAGGCGCAGCAGCGCCTCTTCAACCTCAGGAGGCTGAAGAAATTCGGCTTGTCACCAAAAGCACTCACAAACTTCTACAGATGCACAATCGAGAGCATCCTGTCGGGCTGTATCACCGCCTGGTACGGCAACTGCTCCGCCCACAACCGTAAGGCTCTCCAGAGGGTAGTGAGGTCTGCAGAACGCATCACCAGGGGCAAACTACCTGCCCTCCAGGACACCTACACCACCCGATGTCACAGGAAGGCCATAAAGATCATCAAGGACAACAACCACCCAAGCCACTGCCTGTTCACCCCGCTATCATCCAGAAGGCGAGGTCAGTACAGGTGCATCAAAGCAGGGACCGAGAGACTGAAAAACAGCTTCTATCTCAAGGCCATCAGACTGTTAAACAGCCACCACTAACATTTAGCGGCCGCTGCCAACATACTGACTCAACTCCAGCCACTTTAAAAATGGGAATTGATGGAAATTATGTAAAAATGTACCACTAGCCACTTTAAGCAATGCCACTTAATACAATGTTTACATACCCTACATTACCCATCTCATATGTATATATACTGTACTCTATATCATCTACTGCATCTTGCCATCTTTATGCAATACATGTACCACTAGCCACTTTAAACTATGCCACTTTATGTTTACATACCCTACAGTACTCATCTCATATGTATATACCGTACTCTATACCATCTACTGCATCTGCCATGCCGTTCTGTACCACCACTCATCCATATATCTTTATGTACATATTCTTTATCCCTTACACTTGTGTGTGTGTGTGTAAGGTAGTAGTGTGGAATTGTTAGGTTAGATTACTGTTGGTTATTACTGCATTGTCGGAACTAGAAGCACAAGCATTTCGCTACACTCGCATTAACATCTGCTAACCATGTGTATGTGACTAATAAAATTTGATTTGATTTGACTAAGTCCACATACCTTTGTAAATATAGTGTAGCTAGCTAATGTTAGCTATGCTATTGGTTGTCAGTAGGAATAGCTAGCTAATCAGCTGCTTGATGTCTTGAGTCTTGGTCAGACTTTTATTTTTTTACATTTAACTAGGCAAGTCAGTTAAGAACAAATTCTTATTTACAATGACTGCCTACCCCGGACGACGCTGGGCCAATTGTGCGCCGCCCTATGGGACTCCCAATCACGGCCGGATGTGATACAGCCTGGATACGAACCAGGAACTGTAGTGATGCCTCTTGCACTGATATGCAGTGCCTCAGACCACTGTGCCACTCGGGAGCCCAAGTGAGGCAACGCTGCTGTACTGACACTTTATTTTCTTCCATAAACAGGCAGAAGTCGAAGAAACACTAAAGAGAATTCAAACTCACAAAGGTGTAATTGGAACAATAGTTGTTAATGCCGAGGGTAAGCAAGACAACACTGAAGTAACAGCATCCCTCTCTACAATCCCATGTTTACATCCCCTTATAGGAGCTGTAACCTATAGCCACAACATGATGATTACTTTTATTTGTCAGGGACCACGTACAACATGCCATTGTACCAGATTTAGCTAGATTGCTAATTTTCATCTGTAGCCCCTGGGCGTCAGACATACCATTTGAATTTATGTAGCAAGCTAATTAATTAGTAATAGTCTCATCACTTCTCTATTATAAAGTTGATGCTGTGTGTTGGTCTTTCTCAGGTATCCCAATCAGAACTACCTTAGACAACTCCACCACGGTGCAGTATGCTGGTCTGCTGCACCAGCTCACTATGAAAGCCAGGAGCACAGTCCGAGACATCGACCCTCAGAACGACCTGACCTTCCTCCGCATCCGCTCCAAGAAGCATGAGATCATGGTGGCACCTGGTGAGTGTAGCAGAGGTGGTTTAGGTTCTCAAGGGACGCCCATCCACGTGAAGATCATCTATGTATCTGACATGTTGATATTGTGCTCATCATTTGATTCATTGTTAATATTTAAAATGTAATGAAACACATTTAGGGATTTTACAGTTTCTCCTCCTCTCTTTTCCAGACAAGGAGTATCTATTGATAGTCATCCAGAACCCCAGTGAATAGCCCCAGGAGGTTCCTGTGAGAGTCAGGCAGTAGCTCCTCACACACTGATCTTTGTCTCTGTTAAGAATATATGTTTTGTTAAACTGGACCACATATTTTGCTTTGTGCATTTTCTCCTTTTTCCACTCTGTAATATGTTTCCTTATTCTATTCATTCTCCTTCTTAGCCATTGTCATTAATAAAAAAAATTGGGAAGAAACAAGGACGTCATAACAATTGGAGCATTGTGTATGTCCTATTTTCCTATGTCCCGTGCCCTCCCCTGTATGTTGATATGAATATAGTCTATGTAAGGAGGGTAGATTAACTCAGAATAAAGTAATTCAGATTCAATGTAGAAGAACTGAGGAAGGTCAATGTGTCAGAGACAGAGCTGTAGTGTATGGTCAGAGTAACCACTGAGCAGCAGTATCAGACATGTTTCATTCAACTGTTTGTTCTAAAAGAGCTTCCTGGGGCCTGATTGAGTTAGCAAACTGTCCAAAATGGTTTGAAATAAGTATTTTTGGGGGAATTATAGAATTAACGAAGTATCAATGACTTAACAACCCATGTACAAATGTAGCTTTCTTAATCAGAAAATCAAAGTCGTGTGGCTGTTTTATCAAAGTTGGCTGGCTAATTTAATAATTCTGCTTCCCAGAATACCCCACTCTGGTATAAATCTATGGTGTGGACTAAAATCAATTACCAGATCAGGCCAGCAAAGGGCATATGTGGGCTGTCACAGCACATTCTCAGTTTTGTGATTTTACATTTTAGCAGACATTCTTATCCAGAGCAACTTACAGTATTAAGTGCAAAAATGTATACTTGTTTTTTACACTTTCAAAACAGATGTTCAGAATTGAGCCTGTATGTTGGTGTGATAATATAAAGAGAATGAGGGAAATGTTACTAGTGACCATAGCGAGTACATCTCCACCACAACCACTACTTCTGGAGGTGGGGATGTGGTCTACATGTGCCTCTCCTCGTGTTCCAGGTATTGGCTCACTTTTATTAGGCTAGAACAAACTTTGTTGTTTTACTTTACAATGTGTCCCTAATAGATAGCCTAATTATTTACATGGTAGTTAAATAGGATATGATGGTCATCAGTTACACAAGTACAGTGTATTACACTGTTGTTGAAAAGCACTTAAAGGGATAATTCACTCATGACAAAATTACATTGGTTTCCTTACCCTGTAAGCAGTCTATGGACAAGGTATGACAGCAATCAATGCTTTGGTTTAGGTAAAGGGGATACCTAGTCAGTTACACAACTGAATGCATTCAACCGAAGTGTGTCTTAACCCAACCTCTTAGAGAGTTTGAGTTTGAGTTTATTTTATTTTTACAGGGACAGTGCACATTAATCAACGTTTCAGTAAAAGGGCCGGTTTTAGCCAGCCGGCTAATTTTCAACCGCAGTCCCTGGGCAGGTTATTAAAAACAATTACAATATAGACAATAGCAACATAGAACAAGACATAGCAACATAGGACAAGCAAGACGTAGCATACAGACAGAGCAACATAGAACAAAAAGCAGCAAGACAAAATTCATAAAAGCAACAAAGTGTTTCCACACCTCACAAGTTAGACAAGAAGGTGCGGGGGGCTGCCTTAATTGACGTCATTGGTGCCCGGGGAGCAGTTGTTCGGGGTAATTGCCTTACTCAAGGGCAGAACGGCATGGGGATTCAAACCAGCGACCTTTCGGTTAGTAGCCCAACACTTACCCGCTAGGCTACCTGCCGCCCAGATGCTGTAATATTTTACAGTACTATTTTCCTTGCTGTAAAACATTACAGCATTCCAACTCTGGCACCAGTATAATGCTGTACATTTACAGAGAAAAGTTTTCGTGCATGACAGCAATCCATGCTATGGTTTAGTTTCCCTGGCACTGTTTCCACATGCTATCGTTTTAGCATTTGTGGTAAAAATCCCATTTAAGTCATAGGACCAATATTAGCATTTTTCATGCATCAAACTAAGCATGGATTGCTGTCATTCACAGGGGAAAGTTTTACAGTGTATGTACAGCATTATACTGGAACCAGGGTTGGGATGCTGTAATATGTTTTATGATAAGGAAAATAGCATCTCTGCTGTAAAGCAAAATTACAGTATTAAACTGGCAACTCTGGTGCCAGTGTAGTGCTGTAAATTTACAGTAATTCTCCCTGAAATCTAAATGTAAGAAAAACCAATTTGTACAAAATACATTTATTCAAATTGGTAAAAACATTTAAAAAATGTACAATAGAAGTAACAGTTAACACGTAACCAAATGAGAGCATCATTACAACACAAATTTGTTGGCTATCCTACTTGAAACTATAATCCTGGGAGGGAAAAGGTTGGCCATGCTACCTAGGTCGGGAGGCCCCTCGATACAAAACCGGTGCATGGGTTATTCGCATCAGCTTTAGTGGTTTGCGAGTAGTTTAGCGGCTCATGCCGTGGTTGCTCCGGTGATTTACCACAGCCACAAAGTCAATTATGGCTAAACCCTGTCTAATTCTACAATGTATCTTCTTAAAATCAAATTTTAAACCTAACCCTCACTGAAACTTATGCCTAACCTTTTAAGACCAAAAAGCACATTGTTTGCATGAATTTTTACAATGGTAACTAGTGACAATCATCTTTTGAACCGCTAGTGTCGTGGAAAATCATTTTCAAATACAACGCTTACCAGAACTTTTAAAATCAAACATGCTCTTTATTACAACTGTACAGCCCACTGGCATGTCCCCGCGGAACACACCCCGCGGAACACACCCCGCGGAACACACACTTTCTCAGAACTCCAGCTACTCTATTTATACACACATAGTATTGTCCGTCCCCTATGAAGTCATTCACCACCATCTGCTTTCAATTTGTTTATAATAGTGGCCGGACCCTCTATCCCAGTGTGTCCAATTACCTCTAGGCGCCACTCTGTCTGACATGTATGTTTGTAATAGAATGGTCAGACCATATGTCTAGTGTCCAATTGCTTTTAGGCGTCTTGTGTCTGGTCAGTTTCACTTAAATGGAATCAGCAGACTATGTGTTTCTTGTTCATTAGTGTCCAGCCACCCCAGGCATATTTCTCTGGTATGTATGCTTTTCTAGTGGAATGGGTAGACTATAAATCTAGTGTGTCAAAGCACCCAGGCGCCGACCTGTCTAGTCAATCTGTCAGCACAATGGAGAATCTACAAGGGTCAGAGGGTCAGAACGTCCCTTAGTAGACCTCCATCACCACGGTCCCATGACCCATGTTAACATGTGGTTCGTTACTTTAATGTTCAGCTATCTTTTATATTTATATGTTATCCATGTATCTTATGTTACCACTACACTACTACACCATCTGCTAATCTTTGGTTTCCTGTATTTACCAGAATGGCAAATGCACTCACATCTGCTCTCTTATACTACCTTCCAGTATACTCCTGTCTACTGTCCAACAGTGTGATATCTACCCACATATGTCACCTACTCCTACATAATCCCTCCTCTTGAGGGTATTAACCTCAAAAACCATACTAAAAATGACATATAGAGAGTAGATATCAATACCAACAATTGACTAAAACATTATCAAAATAAAGCTTACAAATCACTTGTACCAAACATCTCCAATGTGAAATAGGAGTAAAAGATCCAATCAGAAACAGTATAAAAAATAAAAATAAAACAATGAATATAATAAGAAATTGAATATGAGAAAATCAAAGACCTACATGCAGTGACAAAAGAAAATTGACACAACATCATTCTAAATTTAAGCATTTCAACATGATCCTCCTTGCAGACATGAATTTGGGAATACAGCATATACAGGTAGACCATCCTTACAAAAATCATGGCAAGCATAACCACCTCCAGGAACTACTCTATATAGACAGTTTGGATTCCCAAAGGGGCAGTCCAAAGGTCCACCGACCGCATTACAAGGCTTTCCATACTTATTAGTATACTTGCCTGGGCTACTCGGTACAGGATCAATCACCACAGGAGGGTCATCTCTCCTTACAGACATCTATTTAACTGTTGTCTGAACCACAATTGACTTTACCAGGGTTATAACACAACAAAATGCAATACCCAAAGCCAACAACCCTCCTCCCAACATGATGGTCATCCTAGCAAACACGACACAAACTCCACCCTTCTCCACTAAGAGCCAATTAAGTATAGTTAATGAATCCCTGTTGATTATATCATATATAATTAATCCATTCTAAGTTCATATTTGGTGTTATCCACAGAAATATAGATTCAAATCCTGATTTAACCTCCTCTCTGGCCTTGAAATCCCTAAGTAGACCTCTAAGCAGTCCAATTGCATTAAGGTATACCTCAGGATCCTTATCATAAACCCTTTTAACTCTAGGTTTTAACATAGTCATCATGGAGTGATTCAATAATAGTAACCTATTTAATTGCTCTAACTAAGGCACAAAGACCAATCCATCCATCAGGCAATACATTCAACAGTTAGTTTTTTCCACACATCCAGAAACTATCAGCAATACCTCTGTCTTGATTTTTCAACATATTAAGAGATGGCGCAACCTGAGTTATGTGACCACACAACCCTTTATCATTATTTTTACGAACTCCCACATTCTCTAAAACCCAAATAGTATCACATTCTACAGTGGTGTTTCCTACATCAATTCCTTCGGTGTCATGGCTGTAAAAACATTCATATTTTCCTTTAACCACGGTACCTCTGTCTAATTGAGGTACATTTAATTCAGTTCTAATATTATAGGCAACACAATCATTGTCTCCCAGCATGGTCTCATTCAACATAGTTTTACCCCTAGTACTTACCCAGAACAATCCTACATTTTATGTCACACAAGGGAATAGAATACTTTCTATTGGTACAATAGTCATTTTTACAACTTACACAGTTTTTACATGATGCTGGTTCAGAGACTATTAAAAGATCAGACAAAGGTGATTTTCTTCACAAAATACAATTGTCCATTCTGTGTCTGTTTGCCATATACTTAGCCCATTCGTATCACTCCTTCTTCACTACTTCTTCTCATGTAGTGTCCTTGAGTGGTTCTGATTCTGATATATCTAATTCTGTTGCTTTTTCAATGTTCTTATCTTGAGGTAGATCATTAGAGTTTATCAGAAAGTTTCAAATATCAGTAAAAACTCTCCTGACTGATGTCTCAGGTTGCTTTGTTGGCACGGTGGTCTGCTTGGTAAGGGCAGTCGATGTCATCTAGTGGTAGCTACTGTGGTCGTCACAGCAGCCGCCACCCTTGTTGTTGTCACAGGTTCTTCCTGTTCAGGTGCAGGGGTAGGTCTTCACCTTCCACTGGTTCAATCTTGTTCATGATGAGCACCTACTCGTCTTTTTCTTTGATTCATGTCAGGTCACATCCTTTCGGGTCCCAAACGACTTCTCCCTTTGTTTGGTGATGTGTCCATCCACAGAGTGCAATCTCCGATAAGGGTTTGATCCTTATGATTGAGATAGACTTCAGTTCTCCTGCTTCTGTTATACATTGAGGTGGAACATAGATTCTAACCTTGTCAGTCTTTTTGGATTGTTCGGCTGATTCCATTCTTCTCTTCCTGCTCCCACCATACATCTTGATTGTGCATTAGTCTGTTGTTTCTATACTAGCATTCACTGTTGCTTCTGTTATGTCAATGTCATTATTCTTTTGTTGTTCTAACATCAATTGTCTGTAAAGGAGGCCATTCAAAAGTTTAAAAGTCAATTGTGGGGTAATCCCCATTTTCTTCAGCTTGCGGGACTTTTCCTCCTCTTTCTTCACCTGAAGCTCCCTCCTCAGGCCGGACTTAGCTTCCATCTGGAAGGGTTTCAATTTTAGGAAAGAAACGTTCTTATTCTGTTCCTTGTGAGGCCTCTCCTCCTCTTCTGGGTGCATTAGTCGGTGCACGTGTCATATTTTGGCTTTCACTTGATTTACTGTTTTCTTGGCTCCTCCCTGGCATCTCAATCGTTTCCGCTGCTCCTGCTCCCTCCAGGCTCCCTCCTGGTGAATCAGCATCCTCAGTGTCCTCATCTCTATGTGGTTGTATCCTTCTCTCTGTTGGGACTCAGCTGCAGTGGTTCAGATGGTACCACGTCTGGCTTCTTTTCACTTGGACGGCCGTTCTTGTTGCTTTGGCCACCTCATAGGGTCCATCTCTCCTCGGTTGATCCCACTTCCTCCGGATCCCTCCAACGTGGACTAGATCTCCTGGTACCACTGAGAGAGGTCCTTCTGGTCCCCTTGGATCATCAGACGCAGAACCTCTCATCCTGGTTCAGGTTTCTGCCTACTTTCTGTGAAGCATTCATACTTAGAGACTTATGGCCTCTGTTCTAAGATTGCACCATACATCCTCTTACTTCCATCACTCATCACACAACAAACAGACATTCCAGCTGAAGCTGGCGAACCCCTCTCCTTCTGGTTTCCTAAACATAAGACTTGGAAAACAGACAAAACATAACAGCATTGACAATGTTATGTGTTATGCATAAATATATTCATGCAAACTGAAATCTGAGACCATGACAATTCCCACTCTCTCTTTACCTGACTCTATGCCTCCAGGATACTTTTCTGCTGGACTCCACAAAAATAAAAGCCCTAAAAAGCTTCCTCATGCTTCCACCCAGTCTTCCCCTTTCGGCCACAGGTTCTGAGAGGTGTTCCCAAATCATGTCATTTTTACTTAGTTTCCCATCTACTCCATTTCAACTGATAATCATGTGCATAACCTACAATTAACATTCTCTCTTCTTGAATTAATTCAACACTGTATATGCTTTCATATCAATCCCTTTAACATGTTTGTTTAGAGTATAATATCCTATCATCCATTCTCTTTCATATGATGTATTAAAAATAAAACAAGTAGCCTCCAAACTCAACCCAGTATGTCTATAGTGGAATCTAATCTCTCTCTCTTTCTCTCTCTGATTCCACATCCTCTGTCATGGTGTTTTCAAGCTCACCCATTATTCAGCTGGACCTTACTTCTCGTGAGACTTATGTACCCACCAAAGAGAGACATAAAGAACTTTACCACTGCAGTGTTGTAAGAAGTATACCACCAGCCTGGTGTATCTTGATGTACACTCAGTCTCCAGAATGCAGCCCAAGCCCTTCCATTTCTGGCTGTTTTTTCCTGAGGACATACACACTAACACATGGGTTATTTCCTGACAACATTAGCAAGATCACTAAATCTTAATTTTTAATAACAGCCCTATGTAACCATTCTGCCTCAAATACCTGGCCTCCTGCCACAGAAATATTCAATGATAGTCAAATGATGTTCCCTACATCAACTGCTGTACAATAACATGTAATCAGTCAAATGTCTTCCAGTTGGATTAATATCCAATCCTATCAAAACTAAGTAATAAGTTTCTTAAACTTTTGCTCTAGTGTTCAAAATGCCACCACTTATTCTTTTTACCATATCTTTAGATATGTGAATTGTTCTATTTACTTTAGAATTGTCCCTATATTTTACACAGCCAGCTGTCTTTCCTTTTCTGTGAATTATCTCTATTATTATACATAGTTTCTAGAAATAACACCCCTTCACTATCATTACCTTCATTTATGAGTCCCCTAACCCATAACAGCCATTGTTTGATACATACTTAAAACATCCTTAAGTCAATTTATATATCATTTATATCAGTATCAGTCCCTCCTCAGGAACATATACACAACCTTATGTTCCTCAAAACAAAAATAAATTGACCAAACGAGAAAAAGAGAAAAAAATAAAAATAAAATTATAATAATTACACATTTGCAATAAATTTCCACTATTTGTAATGTAATTAAACCTGGAGAAAACGTCCATCTGTTTCATTCTATGCCCATGTTATTATTGGTCTCTTTCTTCTTCATTCTTGGGTATCATCGCACAACAGACTACCTTTTTATTCAATTACTTATATTATTATATTTTATCATTACAATTCCAATGGCATTATAAAACAAAAGAAACAAAAAAAAAAAAAAAACTTTAATCTAATATTCTGTAAGTTTTGTCAACCACCTTGTCTCAGGATTAGTTTCCAGAGCTTCCCTAGGCCTATTAAATTTAAACAGTTCTATATCTAAATAACTAAACAGTTATTTCTTAAATACATTTTCCAACCCAATATTCAGGATAACAGTCCTTAGTGTTTACTTTAACTCAAATTTGACCTTATCTATTCAATACACAACATCCCTTTAATAATTAACATTTATACTATACACTTTAATTACCAGTACCATCTATTTTCCCAATAGCCCTTTTGTCTCAGTTTCTCTCATGAATGGCCTGATAATAAAAAAATCAGTACCCCAATAACTTTAAGTCATTATTCTCCCAACAAATATAATGTAATTTCAGCATGTCTTTTTTTTAGATACAGTTCACAGGTCATCAGACACAGTTGTCCCTCACTGTTCAGTCGGTTAGGGTGGGTTTGATCTCCACACCCACTTGTGGTGATATTCTCTCCCATGCCTTAAAGCATTCTGACGTCACCTTCTTATGATAACTCCCTTATTCCACCAGTGTTCTCTCAGATGAATTATAGATGATGTTTTTATCAACAAAACCCTTACAGAAACCCACACTCCAATAAACCCTTTAGAATAACTTTCAACACTTTTTATATGCATAATGAACAAAACACATTTGTGTATTCCCCCAAAGACCATAACCCCAAAGAACTGATAGTTTTACCTATGAACCCATGTTATATCGAAAATAAAAATTAAAATAAACCTATTCGAATAACTTATTCAATTTAAGGGTACAACTCTTCATAATTTTCCCAGGGACATAATAGATTTTCAAAGTAATTATACAGTTTGAATAGAGTCTGGTGTCTTAAACATTTTATAAGTATATCCCACCTGTTCCAACAATTTCTAGTAAAAGGTGATCAGTCTTTCACAAGAAATTCCTAGGATTCAGGGCATTTTGACACCATTAATATGTTTCCACTCCCCCTTTCTTTAGGAGCAACTTAAATACATTTTTCAAAAACATGTTCATCCTTTTGCATACCCAATTTGAAACTGAATTGGAAAAAAACCCTTCCAATATATCTACTAATGCATATTCATTCCCAGTACATGGTGTACTCACTAGTGAATCATAAGCCAATAATCGCAAAGGGACTGGACTCACTCATCCAGAACTCCATGTTTTAGCCTTATCCAGATATTTTTATTTTTAATGCGTCTTTAACAGTTCCAGAGAATTGTGGTATAGAATGTCTAACAATTAAAATTCCATCGTTATTTTACTAGATGTCAAACGTGATCTAATACTTCTTCTTGACCACATATAAACTGTAATCTCTATGAAACACTCATTGTTCGCTCAGAGACTATACACCGACAAGTAAAAAATTCCATTCTCACTAACCTCAAACCAATTAGTTGTTTGTTATTTTGACAAGGATATAAACTCTTGTATAGCGGCATTTCCTACTACCGCACTAAGTTCTAATGTCACATTACACTAATTTTCCCATACCCGATATACCTATATCCAGAACAGAGAGCTATTTTCTTATTGGTTCTTAGATCTTGTCAATAGTTCTGCCAATCACCCGCACGTCTGCGAGGACTAGAGGAACCACACACACAACCTCATCGCAATGTATTTTCTGATGATAGAATGTTGACATCAGAACGCCTACAAATCGAGCTTCACATTTTGGTCCCATGCGACTATTTATTTATTTATTTTTCCTAAATACTCCCATGTATTTCTACACCTTTTATTTACTATTTTTCCGAGGTAGAGCCAATCTCCTTTCCAATTAATAATTCATTTGTCACATCACTTAATTTCTTTTATCGAAGCCTACTCTATACAGTACATACATTATTTCTGAATACTACAGATGACTTAATGTCTTATTCTAGTACAGTACTTCAAATATCACTGTTTTTTTCCCTTTACAGATATCATTATTTATTCATTTGGTTTGTTGTTACAGTTCTAATCAATTTTTAAGATTACATTTACGTTACATTTAAGTCATTTAGCAGATGCTCTTATCCAGAGCGACTTACAAATTGGAAAGTTCATACATATTCATCCTGGTCCCCCCGTGGGAATTGAACACTCAACCCAGGCGTTGCAAGCACCATGCTCTACCAACTGAGCCACACAGGTCCACTGCCCGCTCCGTTAAGATCTCTATCTAACGTCTTACTATTACCTTTATTTATTTATGTTGTCTCTACTTTCTTACCTCTTCTCCATATTCTTATTGTTTGATCCTATGGTCAATTTACTAGTGAGTCAAGCCACCCCTGTTCTCCTTTTTATCCTGGCCACTCGATTTTGCACCGCTGTCTAACCTGCAGGCTATTTTTAGACCGTAGCTTCTGTAGACACAGAGTGTCTTTTCCTCTTTCTTTGTTTCACAGTACGTAAATTCTTATGTCCTGGATTTCACTATTTATCTTAACCTACCTAGATTCATTTTTAACTTTATAGTATAATTTCAATTTATTGGCGCTCCTACTTTCTGTTTTGTTTCACACTTGTCTATCCGTATTTATACTATTCGGTTAACGCCTTTTTTAAGTATTTTTATTTATTATTTGTTTTGACACCGTTTTTAGTAATTCTACTATGATCGCTTATTACTTTATCACATCAGTGTTTTTATCCTTGATTACAACTTATTTTTACTTCGATGTTTCTTAATTTCGTTCCCTCTATCTTAGTATTTAGAGGCACCCTTTCTTTACGTTCTACTCTGTCACAGGAAGGCTGCGCGCACCCTCTTCAGGACGCTCTGCCTACACGCACACAACCTGTCCTATCTTTCTTCCGAATGTTCTATCTTTACACAGATCCACTCATTTCTTACAACATTTTCATTCATCCTTTTTATTTTTCATCTGTTCATTCAATCCCTTTGTTTTTACCTCAAAACAACTTAGTCTTTCTTTATTGACTTAATTCACTTCCTCCTACATAAGCCTAGACTGCTAAGATTTCTACAATATGACGAGACTACTGTCTAATCGGATCAGCTTGTCTTCATATCCTATTCACCCCCCAATACTTATCTTTTCTTCTATTATTAGAGTAGTATTGTGGCGTGACCTACTGAATTACCAAACCCTGGTAGCTAGACAGAGCGGTTTTTTATTCGCAGGATTTCTTTTGCATTTGAACGCCGCACAATCGGGCCAACGTTTTTCCTGCACCTACTACTTCACCCATACAGTCCTCCTTTCAGAGCGGAAACTATGAATATTTATTTAACTACTGATTTATGTTTTGACCGTATAAGTTACTTTTGCAGTTGAACGCCGCACAATCGGGCCAACGTTTTCCTACAACCTACTGATTTATGCTTTGACCGTATAAGTTACTTTTGCAGTTGAACGCCGCACAATCGGGCTAACGTTTTCCTACAACCTACTGATTTATGCTTTGACCGTATAAGCTACTTTTGCAGTTGAACGTCGCACAATCGGGCTAACGTTCTTCCTGCCTTCTAAATATTTCACCCGTTCAGTCCTTCTTTCAAAGCGGTAACCATGAAATATTAATTTAACTACTAA
Organism: Salvelinus alpinus; assembly: GCF_045679555.1. Taxonomy (NCBI): domain Eukaryota; kingdom Metazoa; phylum Chordata; class Actinopteri; order Salmoniformes; family Salmonidae; genus Salvelinus; species Salvelinus alpinus. Next base: position 40,611,164 of record NC_092100.1, read on the forward strand.
ATATTCACCAACAGACCCTTCTGCCGCGCCGTGAATATCCCACCCAAGCAGACCTTTTCAAAAATGTTAACCAGCCATCTCAGCCAGATGCGCAAACAACCGCATCATTTAAGCTACACATTCGAACGGTCTGATCTGAACGAGCGCATGCATGCTCACTCTACATCTAACACAAGCAAAGTTCACAGCACCTATTCACTCAGTCTCTATACATGCGCATACATTTATATTTAATACCATTCCCCAAATTACACATACATGCAAATTCATTGAATTTAAAAGTTCTTTTGTATTTACTGGTTTCATTTTAGGAAATTTGAAAGAGAGACTTACGTGGCGCTCCTCTCGCTGAGACAGTATCTCTGAAGCAATCTTACACAAACATTTCAACTATTGTAAGAACTTGCTTACCGTCTAGTTGGGCGGCCACCTCTGTTTGTTAGATTGTCCAAAGAACCCATCATCAGCCAAGAACGTCCCAGTCCCTATCAGCTCCTGGCAAGCTCGCCAAATCTGTCGTGGAAAATCATTTTCAAATACAACGCTTACCAGAACTTTTAAAATCAAACATGCTCTTTATTACAACTGTACAGCCCACTGGCATGTCCCCGCGGAACACACCCCGCGGAACACACCCCGCGGAACACACACTTTCTCAGAACTCCAGCTACTCTATTTATACACACATAGTATTGTCCGTCCCCTATGAAGTCATTCACCACCATCTGCTTTCAATTTGTTTATAATAGTGGCCGGACCCTCTATCCCAGTGTGTCCAATTACCTCTAGGCGCCACTCTGTCTGACATGTATGTTTGTAATAGAATGGTCAGACCATATGTCTAGTGTCCAATTGCTTTTAGGCGTCTTGTGTCTGGTCAGTTTCACTTAAATGGAATCAGCAGACTATGTGTTTCTTGTTCATTAGTGTCCAGCCACCCCAGGCATATTTCTCTGGTATGTATGCTTTTCTAGTGGAATGGGTAGACTATAAATCTAGTGTGTCAAAGCACCCAGGCGCCGACCTGTCTAGTCAATCTGTCAGCACAATGGAGAATCTACAAGGGTCAGAGGGTCAGAACGTCCCTTAGTAGACCTCCATCACCACGGTCCCATGACCCATGTTAACATGTGGTTCGTTACTTTAATGTTCAGCTATCTTTTATATTTATATGTTATCCATGTATCTTATGTTACCACTACACTACTACACCATCTGCTAATCTTTGGTTTCCTGTATTTACCAGAATGGCAAATGCACTCACATCTGCTCTCTTATACTACCTTCCAGTATACTCCTGTCTACTGTCCAACAGTGTGATATCTACCCACATATGTCACCTACTCCTACACTAGAAACAAGCAATTTTCTCTAGTCATGGTAAAAACATAACGGTCACGAATCGGCGCTCAGTTTATTCTGCACTCAGAGGCTGCAGTACAGGCAGCGAAGCCTACTATCACAACAGTTAACGTAAACTCGTACATCGCCTTGGTCCGTACAATTGCCCTTATTTTAGCGCCCCCAAAACGTAATACTTCCAGATCAACTGTAATGTCAATACCATTGTAAAGCACAATTTCTCCCCTTTCCAACAGAATCATGTACATGACCTAAACACTGCCCGTTTCTGCATAATTCAAGCAGGCAATGAGCCCCGTCGGGTCTTTTTAAAAATGGAGGTGGGGAAGCGGAACTAATGCGTGATAGTAAGAAGGAGAGATGTTTGGGAAGTTTGCTTTTTTTCACTCGATCTGTCCAACTTATCACCTTTAAAATGTAAATAAAACACTATAAAGAGTTTATATAATGTGTCATTACATACCTATTTGAAGGTTTGTGTCGAATATGAATCGGGTTTTTAGGCCGGTACTAAAGTGATCTTAGAAGTAAACAGCGGCTTTGAGAATGATGACGCCAAAAATGACTAGGTATCCCCCTTACCCCGTCACTGTCCAATTCTTGTTTTTAAATGATGAGAGAAGTGCTACACCTGGTGGAGAGAGATTGTAAGACAGAAATAGTTGCTTTATGCGGGCTGTACGTTACGACATGACACGCCACGATAAAACGGATGGTCAGTTTTTTTCAACTTTTCTCCAATACTATAGAGCCATTACCATGTCGATCAACGCTTGAATAGAAACCTAGTTCACACCCCCGATTTTGAAGTCAACACAGTTGCTACAGTCCCATTAGTTTTCTTTGTAGCCTCGTTTGAATGTTGCGGTTGCGCACATTTGTACGGAATGGGGTGAGTTTACGTTATCTGGGTGATATTTTTTTTTCTACATCGCACAGCAAGATATTTACAAGCGATTTAGAGCAGACGGAAATGGCTAGAGCAGACCGAAAGAGCTAGAGCAGACCGAAAGCGCTAGCTAGGTTAGCTAAGAAAATATGCAGTAATTCAATGTTGGCTAACAATAAAAATACTTATAAACAAGTCAAGGTATCAACCCAGCAGCTGCTGAAAATATTCTTCCACTTCAAGATTTACTAAAATAGTCTGAGCTTTATGTGTCTTGGAAGGAGGCTTCCAATTACAGTTAATACCAGTATTTTTCTGCATTTTACCCATAATGCATTGCATGCTACAGCATTAATGCTGTAAAACACATTTACAGTATTTTACTGTGCATTCTAGAGTGTTTTACTGTTGAAATTACAGAAAAGTCTTAGTGTACCTTACAGCTGTGACGACCCACCGTCTGCCGAATTCTCTCTGCTCTCGTTTTCCCTAATAGGATGTCAGTGGGCGGAGCCGGGAGGGTCATCAGCGAAATGGGATACACCTGGGCTAGGGTGTGTCCCAGGGATAAATACACCTTTCCCCCATTCATTTAGACTCTCTGTGCAGACACTTATTTTTGTTTGTTTTGGCACTGCAACACCCCTCATCACCATCTATGCATTTAACCACTCACTTACACTACTGAATACTGACTACACACACACACCAATGTTAATTGTATATAGTTTACTTAAGTTAATATATTTTTGTTATTCCTTATCTCCATGTTGTCTCCCTCTGTTAAGAGCCAGTTCATGACACAGCACAGGTGTCAAACTAATGCCACGGAGGGCCAAGTGGCTGCAGGTTCACTCCTACCCTGTACTTGATTGATAAATGGTCACTAATTAGTAAGGAACTCCCCACACCGGGTTGTCTAGGGCTAAATGAAAGGCAAAACCAAAAACCTGAAGACACTAGGCCCTGCATGGAGTGAGTTGACACCCCTGGATTATAGGTTAAGGAAACTAATGTGTAATTTAGCTGAACTATCCCTTTAAAACAGATGTTCTTTAGATCTTGTATAGTGATATTGATAAACCTAACAATTTAACATAGAAATCAAAATAGATGACACTGAATGTGAACCAAAGTACCTCCACTTCATGAAATGGTTCTTCTACTTCATTTGACAAACATTATATAAAAATACAATCTTATATTCATTAAGGCACACAATCAACATACAGTATAAAGTAATAGTTTCATTAAAGCTTTACTAATGTCCCAAATACACACATTTTGATTAGTGCAACAGCCAAGCCAAAATACTTAAGAATCAAGTATAATTGATTACTACCCTGGAATAGTTCAGCAGTATTGCACTCTGACATTGAATAGTCTCTCACTTCACAATCATTCCCTCCACCATTGAAGTGCATGTATGCCTAATTTGTTTATACTTACAGTATGATGAAATAAATTGGTTGACAGAGATCCTGGGTAAGGCCTCAGATCCACGAGGGACAGAGAAAAAGATTGAGAGGTAAAAGGCATTTAGCATATGCAACTTTTTGAGATCTGGTAGAATTGGATAGGTGTCCCACAATGACATCAATTCCACATGGCCTTTCAGACCAGATGGAGCAAGATTCAAAGTTTATTTGCCACGTGCACAGGAGTAAAACAGTACTGTGTACTACCATATTGCGGTACCTATCCAATCCTCTGATCTACACAAGCGCCTAGGCCAGTGTTTCCCAAATTCAGTCCTTGAGTACCACCAACAGCACATATTTTAGTTGTGGTCCCAGACAAACTCACCTGCTTCAACTCATTGAGTGCTTGATGATTAGTTGACAAATTTTATCAGGTGTGCTTGTCTGGGGCTACAACAAAAATGTGTGCTGTTGGGGGTACTCGAGGACTGGAGTTGGGAAACACTGGCCTAGAGGGTATGGGCAATTTTAACCAGCCCATTGACTCAGCTCTCACTAGGACCCCAGACAGCATGCAAATAAAAATGGGAATATATACAGTACCAATCAAAAGTTTGGACACCTAGTCATTCAAGTGTTTTTCTTAATTTTGTACTATTTCCTACTTTGTAGAATAGTGACGACATCAAAACTATGAAATAACACATGGAATCATGTAGCAACCCCAAAAAGTGTTAAACAAATCTAAATATATTTTATATTTGAGATTCTTGAAATTAGCCACCCCCTGTGTACTGTGTGGAAAGCACACCGAAGAGAACCAGGATCCAGTTTTAATAAGGAATTGACAACACTGCACTAACGGACAGTGTGTGTAGCAGAATAACAGAGACAGGGTGTCCATCTTTTCCTGTTTGTGCTGAGAAGTAGTAGTGGCTTCCTAGTTCTGTCAGGGATGTGATCCGTCACTGGACTGAGAATAGATATGCAGAAAGCTCACAACAAATCTTTGTCTCATTTTTATTAGACTTATATAGAAGGATATTTCATATGTGACATGATTACAATCAAGGTAATATGATAAAATAGATTTATGGTTTGTTTTGGCAGCAAAAGGTAACCTTGGCCAGATGTTGGCATAGAGTAAGTTGTAAAGCATCTGAACTTATCCTTCGCTGTACATATTGCCAGTGGTGTAAAGTACTTAAGTAGTACTTTAAAGTCTTTTTTACTTTTTATTCTTTTGCCTATTTTTACTTCACTACATTCCCCTGACACCCAAAAGTTATATTTTGATAGGAAAATGGTCCAATTCACACACTTATGAAGAGAACATCCCTGGTCATCCCTACTGCCTCTGATCTGGCAGACTCACTAAACACAAATTGATCATTTCTAAATTATGTCTGAGTGTTGGAGTGTGCCCCTGGCTATCCATCAATTTAAAAAAATATATATGTAATTGTGCCATCTGGTTTGCTTAATAAGGAATTTGAAATAGTTTAAACTTTTACTTTTGATACTTAAGTACATTTTAGCAATTCCATGTACTTTTGATACTTAAGTATATTTAAAACCAAATACATTTAGACTTTTACTGAAGTAGTATTTTACTGGGTGACTCACTTTTACTTTAGTATTTTCTATTAAGGTATCTTTACTTTTACTCAAGTATCAGTACTTTTTCCACCACTGCATATTGCCGGTGTAGGGAGTATGATATATGTGGGAGATTTTTAATGAGGACACAAGGTGGTCAAGTCTACATCCTTGTAGAGGAATCTCATTTCCAAGTCAGCAGGGCATTTTCCAGATGTAAATAATAAAATGGTTCCACTTTACAATGTGTCCATAATACTTGTGCATTTACATAGCAGTTACATAGGCAAGTACAGTTTCATCACATTGTAGGTTCATACTTTTTTTACACAGTGCTTGTTAGTTATCACTCAATAGGTGTCAGTATCATCACAGATGAACCAAACCCTGGATAGAGGGGCTGAGTGAATGTGGTCTGGACTCTGGAGGAGGGTCATTGTGTCAGAGACACTGTAAAAAGACAGAGTTCATGCCCTGTGGTCCAGGTATACTCCCACTCAGGAGCAACGGATGGTAGGTATACCAGTCTCTACTATTGTGGTAGAAAATGCATCTGGATGCAGAGCAGTACGAGCTCCAGGACAGATCATTACCTCCAAACCAACACTCATTACCACTTCCTCTCCTGCTGATCCCTTTATATGAGACGGCTACATCAATGCCATCCCCGCTCCACTCTTACCTCCCAGTAGCAGGCTCCAGACCCTCTCTACAAAACACCAGTGGCTAAATCTATGTTGATGGTAAGGATAAGGCTGGACCTTATCACTTCTAGTCACCTTTGTTTCCCTCAGACAGAAACAGTAGTTGATTTGCTGTGCTGGGATCCAATGTCAGCTAGCACCAGTCTAGGAAGAGGACAAATGTAGAGTCTTGCCTAGCTTTCACTGATTGTTACTGCATGCACGGTGTGTAGTCACGTCACTTCCTCTTGAATTTGCAGACGTGTTGCTGTGCGTTTTGTTGCCAACTTTACTTTGCTAGCTTTGCTTTGCTAGCTGACAACTTCACATTTATATTTTTAGTTTTTCCATCACAACTTTTTTCCCTCATTCAACTTTTTCACTCTGGACGCTTTATCTGGACATGGTTCGTCAGCACCTTCAACAGCCGAAGCTAAGTAGTAACTTTAACATGATGTCTTCTAACTGCATTCGCTGTACTCATAATATACAGGAGAATGATCGCCTAACGGCGAGGATAGCTGTGCTGCAAGCCCAGCTTCAGACGCAATCGTTAGGCAAGGGTAATTTCAGTGTAGGAAAGGGTGAAACAGCGTCTGTGCCACCAGTAAGTACAGATAGTAACGTTAGTATAAATCCCCCCGCACTGTCCCCGCAGCCGGACAATTTTCTCATGGCTTCTGGAGGGAAATGCTGTTGGAATGCTCAACCGGTGTCGCTCATTCAGCCGACAGAAACTTTCAACCGGTTTTCCCCATTGAGTAGCGAGTCGGAGTCTGAGGCCGAGTCTTCTCTTGTCTCTACTCCTCCCGTTACGGGGTCTGAGACGCCGAAGGCTCCCACCATTAGCTCTGACAAATTGAAAACCTTAGTCATTGGCGACTCCATTACCCGCAGTATTAGACTTAAAACGAATCACCCAGCGATCATACACTGTTTACCAGGGGGCAGGGCTACCGACGTTAAGGCTAATCTGAAGATGGTGCTGGCTAAAGCTAAAACTGGCGAGTGTAGAGAGTATAGAGATATTGTTATCCACGTCGGCACCAACGATGTTAGGATGAAACAGTCAGAGGTCACCAAGCGCAACATAGCTTCAGCCTGTAAATCAGCTAGAAAGATGTGTCGGCATCGAGTAATTGTCTCTGGCCCTCTCCCAGTTAGGGGGAGTGACGAGCTCTACAGCAGAGTCTCACAACTCAATCGCTGGTTGAAAACTGTTTTCTGCCCCTCCCAAAATATAGAATTTGTAGATAATTGGCCCTCTTTCTGGGACTCACCCACAAACAGGACCAAGCCTGACCTGCTGAGGAGTGACGGACTCCATCCTAGCTGGAGGGGTGCTCTCATCTTATCTACAAACATAGATAGGGCTCTAACTCCACTAGCTCCACAATGAAATAGGGTGCAGGCCAGGCAGCAGGCTGTTAGCCAACCTGCCAGCTTAGTGGAGTCTGCCAATAGCACAGTCAGTGTAGTCAGCTCAGCCATCCCCATTGAGACTGTGTCTGTGCCTCGACCTAGGTTGGGCAAAACTAAACATGGCGGTGTTCGCCTTAGCAATCTCATTAGGATAAAGACCTCCTCCATTCCTGCCATTATTGAAAGAGATCGTGATACCTCACATCTCAAAATAGGGTTACTTAATGTTAGATCCCTCACTTCAAAGGCAGTTATAGTCAATGAACTAATCACTGATCATAATCTTGATGTGATTGGCCTGACTGAAACATGGCTTAAGCCTGATGAATTTACTGTGTTAAATGAGGCCTCACCTCCTGGTTACACTAGTGACCATATCCCCCGTGCATCCCGCAAAGGCGGAGGTGTTGCTAACATTTACGATAGCAAATTTCAATTTACAAAAAAAAAAATGACGTTTTCGTCTTTTGAGCTTCTAGTCGTGAAATCTATGCAGCCTACTCAATCACTTTTTATAGCCACTGTTTATAGGCCTCCTGGGCCATATACAGCGTTCCTCTCTGAGTTCCCTGAATTCCTATCAGACCTTGTAGTCATAGCAGATCATATTCTAATTTTTGGTGATTTTAATATTCATATGGAGAAGTCCACAGACCCACTCCAAAAGTCTTTCGGAGCCATCATCGACTCAGTGGGTTTTGTCCAACATGTCTCTGGACCTACTCACTGCCACAGTCATACTCTGGACTTAGTTTTGTCCCATGGAATAAATGTTGTAGATCTTAATGTTTTTCCTCATAATCCTGGACTGTCGGACCACCATTTTATTACGTTGCAATCGCAACAAATAATCTGCTCAGACCCCAACCAAGGAGCATCAAAAGTCGTGCTATAAATTCTCAGACAACACAAAAATTCCTTGATGCCCTTCCAGACTCCTTCTGCCTACGCAAGGACGTCAGAGGACAAAAATCAGTTAACCACCTAACTGAGGAACTCAATTTAACCTTGCACAATACCCTAGATGCAGTTGCACCCCTAAAAACGAAAAACATTTGTCATAAGAAACTAGCTCCCTGGTATACAGAAAATACCCGAGCTTTGAAGCAAGCTTCCAGAAAATTGGAACGGAAATGGCGCCACACCAAACTGGAAGTCTTCCGACTAGCTTGGAAAGACAGTACCGTGCAGTACCGAAGAACCCTCACTGCTGCTCGATCATCCTACTTTTCCAACTTAATTGAGGAAAATAAGAACAATCCAAAATTTATTTTTGATACTGTTGCAAAGCTAACTAAAAAGCAGCATTCCCCAAGAGAGGATGGCTTTCACTTCAGCAGTAATAAATTCATGAACTTCTTTGAGGAAAAGATCATGATCATTAGAAAGCAACTTATGGACTCCTCTTTAAATCTGCGTATTCCTCCAAAGCTCAATTGTCCTGAGTCTGCACAACTCTGCCAGGACCTAGGATCAAGGGAGACACTCAAGTGTTTTAGTACTATATCTCTTGACACAATGATGAAAATAATCATGGCCTCTAAACCTTCTAGCTGCATACTGGATCCTATTCCTACTAAACTACTGAAAGAGCTGCTTCCTGTGCTTGGCCCTCATATGTTGAACATAATAAACGGCTCTCTATCCACCGGATGTGTACCAAACTCACTAAAAGTGGCAGTAATAAAGCCTCTCTTGAAAAAGCCAAACCTTGACCCGGAAAATATAAAAAACTATCGGCCTATATCGAATCTTCCATTCCTCTCAAAAATTTTAGAAAAAGCTGTTGCGCAGCAACTCACTGCCTTCCTGAAGACAAACAATGTATACGAAATGCTACAGTCTGGTTTTAGACCCCATCATAGCACTGAGACTGCACTTGTGAAGGTGGTAAATGACCTTTTAATGGCGTCAGACCGAGGCTCTGCATCTGTCCTCGTGCTACTAGACCTTAGTGCTGCCTTTGACACCATCGATCACCACATTCTTTTGGAGAGACTGGAAACCCAAATTGGTCTACACGGACAAGTTCTGGCCTGGTTTAGATCTTACCTGTCGGAAAGATATCAGTTTGTCTCTGTGAATGGTTTGTCCTCTGACAAATCAACTGTACATTTCGGTGTTCCTCAAGGTTCCGTTTTAGGACCACTATTGTTTTCACTATATATTTTACCTCTTGGGGATGTTATTCGAAAACATAATGTTAACTTTCACTGCTATGCGGATGACACACAGCTGTACATTTCAATGAAACATGGTGAAGCCTCAAAATTGCCCTCGCTAGAAGCCTGTGTTTCAGACATAAGGAAGTGGATGGCTGCAAACTTTCTACTTTTAAACTCGGACAAAACAGAGATGCTTGTTCTAGGTCCCAAGAAACAAAGAGATCTTCTGTTAAATCTGACAATTCATCTTGATGGTTGTAAAGTCGTCTCAAATAAAACTGTGAAGGACCTCTGCGTTACTCTTGACCCTGATCTCTCTTTTGACGAACATATCAAGACTGTTTCAAGGACAGCTTTTTTCCATCTACGTAACATTGCAAAAATCAGAAATGTTCTGTCCAAAAATGATGCAGAAAAAGTTATCCATGCATTTGTTACTTCTAGGTTAGACTACTGCAATGCTCTACTTTCCGGCTACCCGGATAAAGCACTAAATAAACTTCAGTTAGTGCTAAATACGGCTGCTAGAATCCTGACTAGAACCAAGAAATTTGATCATATTACTCCAGTGCTAGCCTCCCTACACTGGCTTCCTGTTAAGGCAAGGGCTGATTTCAAGGTTTTACTGTTAACCTATAAAGCGTTACATGGGCTTGCTCCTACCTATCTTTCCGAGTTGGTCCTGCCGTACATACCTACACGTACGCTACGGTCACAAGACGCAGGCCTCCTAATTGTCCCTAGAATTTCTAAGCAAACAGCGGGAGGCAGGGCTTTCTCCTATAGATCTCCATTTTTATGGAATAGTCTGCCTACCCATGTGAGAGACGCAGACTCGGTCTCAACCTTTAAGTCTTTACTGAAGACTTATCTCTTCAGTAGGTCATATGATTGAGTGTAGTCTGGCCCAGGAGTGTGAAGGTGAACGGAAAGGCTCTGGAGCAACGAACCGCCCTTGCTGTCTCTGCCTGGCCGGTTCCCCTCTCTCCACTGGGATTCTCTGCCCCTAACCCTATTACAGGGGCTGAGTCACTGGCTTACTGGTGCTCTTTCATGCCGTCCCTAGGAGGGGTGCGTCACTTGAGTGGGTTGAGTTACTGACGTGATCTTCCTGTCTGGGTTGGCGCCCCCCCTTGGTTTGTGCTGTGGTGGAGATCTTTGTGGGCTATACTCGGCCTTGTCTCAGGATTGTAAGTTGGTGGTTGAAGATATCCCTCTAGTGGTGTGGGGGCTGTGCTTTGGCAGAGTGGGTGGGGTTATATCCTTCCTGTTTGGCCCTGTCCGGGGGTATCATCGGATGGGGCCACAGTGTCTCCTGACCCCTCCTGTCTCAGCCTCCAGTATTTATGCTGCAGTAGTTTATGTGTCGGGGGGCTAGGGTCAGTTGGTTATACCTGGAGTACTTCTCCTATCTTATCCAGTGTCCTGTGTGAATTTAAGTATGCTCTCTCTAATTCTCTCGTTCTCTCTTTCTTTCTCTCTCTCGGAGAACCTGAGCCCTAGGACCATACGTCACGGCAAACCGGGCATGATGACTCCTTGCTGTCCCCAGTCCACCTGGCCTTGCTGCTGTTCCAGTTTCAACTGTTCTGCCTGCTGTTATGGAACCCCTACCTGTTCAACTCTTAATGATCGGCTATGAAAAGCCAACTGACTTTTATTCCTGATTATTATTTGACCATGCTTGTCATTTATGAACATTTTGAAAATCTTGGCTCTCTCTAATTCTCTCCTTCTCTCTTTCTTTCTCTCTCTCGGAGGACCGGAGCCCTAGGACCATACGTCAGGACTACCGGGCATGATGACTCCTTGCTGTCCCCAGTCCGCCTGGCCCTGCTGCTATTCCAGTTTCAACTGTTCTGCCTGCGGTTATGGAACCCCTACCTGTCCCAGACCTGCTGTTTTCAATTCTTAATGATCGGCTATGAAAAGCCAACTGACATTTATTCCTGATTATTATTTGACCATGCTTGTCATTTATGAACATTTTGAAAATCTTGGCTCTCTCTAATTCTCTCCTTCTCTCTCTCTCTCTCTTTCTCTCTCTCGGAGGACCTGAGCCCTGGGACCGTGCGTCGGGGCTGCCGGGCGTGATGGCTCCTTGCTGTCCCCAGTCCACCTGGCCTTGCTGCTATTCCAGTTTCAGCTGTTCTGCCTGCGGTTATGGAACCGCCACCTGTCCCGGACCTGCTATTTTCAACTCTTGATGATCGGCTATGAAAAGCCAACTGAAAAGTATTCATGATTATTATTTGACCATGCTTGTCACTTATGAACATTTTGAACATCTTGGCATAGTTCTGTTATAATCTCCACCCAGCACAGCCAGAAGAGGACTGGCCACCCCTCATAGCCTGGTTCCTCTCTAGGTTTCTTCCTAGGTTTTGGCCTTTCTAGGGAGTTTTTCCTAGCCACCGTGCTTCTACACCTGCATTGCTTGCTGTTTGGGGTTTTAGGCTGGGTGTCTGTACAGCACTTCGAGATATTAGCTGATGTACGAAGGGCTATATAAAATAAACTTGATTTGATTTGACAAATAAAGCGTGTCAAAAAGGCCACTTGCCTTTTAAGGTAATTTATTGACAAGCCATTGCCAGTCTCTGCTCCCGTATGTTGGCCAATCACCTCCCTTGCGACCTTTTCTTGTGTGTCAGCCAGGTGAGTTTCCAAAAGAGAGTAGGAAATAATAGGTATAGACTTCAGCAGCAGAGATGGCCTAGTCAAGTTGATGAGTGATGTGTGAGTCCATTCAACAGTGAGTAGTGTTTGTATAATGTTTGCTAAGCTTTTATACTTCTGTTTGGTTTTGACCTGCATGCATGCCTCTATACCTTTAGAGATGGACCATACGTCCTGTTGTCTCACGCTAGCAGTTACGGAAATATTTTTCTTGCTATGAGAGTTATTTGGTTGTTTATCTACCTTTGTTGAATAAACAGAATGTAAATCGCTCTGGATAAAAGCGCTAAAATTTAAATTTAAAAAATGAACACTTACAAAGCACACTGGGTGGGTATTATTATAATGAGCACCGCCCCAAACAAGACAGATCGTGTCCCCTTGCTCAGACGTTGCTGACGCATGCCAGATCTTACAACACCTGGATAGGAACTTTACGTTTCAGCTAATCACATCATACATTTATGTTATAGCAATCTGGTGCCAGACGGCACAGTCGATGATGTTGCATGCAACCATTGGTTGATGCATGCAACGTCTGAGCAGGGGAACACGACCCAAATTGGTTGGTCCTTCCTGGTCCAAGTCTGAACCAATCATAGACGTCTATGTTTCACAAGTTTGGACAGCACATCACAGTAGAGGACAGTACAATATGGTATGGTAGAGTTTAGTTCAGTAGAGTAGACACGAGTAGTACATTACATTTTAGTCATTTAGTCATTTCACTCCATCCCGAGTTAGTGTATTAATTTTAAGATAGGTAAGTGAGACAACCATATATCACATGTCGTAGTAAGTACATTTTCCCTCAATAAAGAAGTTATCAGCAAAGTCAGTGCTAGTAGGAAAAGACAAATGCAGGTAATCAGGGGCTGGGGCGTGCGACGTGGTGTTTATTTAAGATCATCTTTAAAGAGATAGGTTGTCAGAAGTTATGTACCAAAAACACGGTACATAACAAAAGTGCAGCGCCTGACAAATATCCACGTAACAATAAACAATTACACACAAAGACATGGAGGGGAACAGAGGACTAAATACATGCAGTGTGATTATGGAATGAAAACCAGATGTGTATGAAACAAGACTAAGCAAATGGATATATGAGAAATGGAGCGGCGATGGCTTGAAAGCCGGTGTTGTCGATCGCCGAACGCCACCCGAACAAGAAGAGGAGCCGACTTCGGCGGAAGTCGTGACAGGTATATCTGTTCTATGTGTGCTATTTCTATGCTTCCTGGTCTTAAGTTGTGTTTTAGTGTCTTACTTTCGTCTTTGTACACCAGCTTCAAACAGTTGAAAATATATTTTGGTTATGGTAAATATATTTTACAGTGGTTTAGATGGCACAATGATTATCTACACTATACTTGCTTGTTTTGTCACAAACTGAAATAAGGTGATCTATTAGAATTTTATCAACCAGGAAATGGCAGAGTGATTTCTGCATAGTGCATCTTACATTTATTGCCACCAGGGCCAGCCGGTGTAACTGCTAAACTGCTTGCTGACATTACACTGTACTGCATGATTGTAGCGGGTTTACTGACACGTTAGTTCCAGTAGCTATGTTGACTATGATGTTAGCTAATATGGTGACAACGATGTAGGCTGTGGGTAGTGGTTAGCGGTTCTTTTTTTTGCCTGGTCACAGATGGCTGATGTGTTGTGCACTGAAGTCCACAACTGAAGGGAAAAGGTGAGATGCGGAGAGGGCGTAGATGTGAAAAGGAATTATACAACGAGCAAAGTGATCATGCTCTTTGTATGTGGCTGCTATGAAAGTGAACTGTGTTTGCTTGTAATAAGGGATGTATTCATTCTGCCGATTCTGTTGAAAAACATTTCTAAAACAGTGGCAAACAGAATGAAAAGGGGATAAACATACCTGCTATAGATCATCTAGATGCAGTCAAGAGTGTGCAAGATGGTATTGACTGTGTCACGGTCTGTCAACTTGATTACTCAAATTCTCTCGACCCACTTTCATTCATAGGCTGTATCAACCTCATGATGGGTATAGGGAAAACATTAACCTTCAGAGAGACCACCTCCTGTGTCAGCTCCTGCATCTCCTCTCTCTCCTGGTTTTTCTGATGGGATTTCTGCTGATTCTCCTCCAACTGCTTCTGCAGAGAAATGTATCATACGCATAAAACGATTAAAGTGCTAATTATCAGGCAGGCTTGCTGTGCATCTGACATTGACCAATGAGAACACAACCTATATTCACCCACTCAAAAAGACAGCCAAAAGTTAGTTATCATTACGCTTTCAATCATCTAAAAGCACAACCAAATTCCAATGGAAAAACAGATTTTTGATTTCGTTGTCACCCAAATGTCTCACTGCGAAATGGGAATACAAGTTTAGATTTTTTTTTAAAATATTTATACAGATTAATGCGTTGTCACTTTGCTTCTTCTAATAGCAAAACCAAATGACCTCGATTGCAGTTAAGATTCCATTAAAAGTAAACGGTGCAGGTGATCAATGCCGAGATTCCGCGCAGATTATTACAACAATTGTGAAGATCTACACAGACCTGCGACGATCTATGCGCATCCTATCTTGAACACGCACACTTTTTGCATTGCTATTATTACATAAGAAGAAATGTATAGTTACAGTAACCTCAAAATGTGACCATGGATCTGTTACTCATTTTAAGGTTGAACGCTACATTAGTTTGTAAGATTGCAACTAACAATTCTAGCTTTAAGGCTACACCCATTTTTGGACTTATAAATTAAATGTTATATTCCCATGGATACTCGAAGAACATAAATAATATATACCTCATGAGCTTAGTTCAACTGTCGTATCTCATCAGAACCCAACAGCTTGTTTAACGGCAATGTAAATGTAAACAAACTCTAGCCTCAAAACATAGTTAACTTTAAATGTTGCTATCACGGATAGACAGTCCTTGCATCCATAGCTATGTCTATGAGTTGGAGAGTGGTTACATTTCTGAAGGCCGATCCCTCAGTTTAACCAAAGCAGAGGTGGGGGAAGTTTGTTATTTTTTCAATTAAGGGCTCTAGCTTGAACTTTTACTGTATTACACAAGTCATATTGAATTGTGTTTGGCTTACCATGTAACCAAATACCATCATTGGATAGTTCAATCTGAGCCACTGGCTTAATCCCATTCTTTACAGTTTTTCCCCAATTGTTTACACACTAAAACTGGCCCATGAGGCCCAATGACCCAAACCCTGCAACTCATTTAGTACAACCAGACACCAAATCTGCAATACTACTGGCACATGTTTTGCTTCACACTCAGATTGCAATTCTATAACAAACTTTTGGCAAAACACAACACACAATTCTCTACCTTTGGTACAACCTTCACAACTAAAATCTCTTGTGTGCAAATTAAAAGCAACACTGTTCAACAAGATAAACTGAATTACCAATTGATCACTTTCTCTTCACATGTGCAAACACTAATTGCATAAATGTTCACTTTGCAATCAGACCTTTGGTATGGATAAAAAGTCCACAAGGGAGTACTCCTGTGTTTGGAGAACAATGGAAGCAAACTTGGCAGAGAGAGGTAGAGGTAGAAGTTGAGGTGGGGGTATAAATTGAGGTGGTAGACCAAGATCAAGTAGAGAGTAATCTCTGATGAAATTTGGGGCGACTGTGGTGGACCATGTGGTCAACCATGGTTTGACCTTGAGGCTGGGCAGAGAGTTCTGCCCAATCTGAGCCACTTTACCGTAGCATTCATCATCATCCGGACATTCCAAAATGAGAATAGGTTTGTACTGCAGACATTGGACCCATCTACTACTTTTACTACTTGACAGTAGTACAACATAAAGCATAATGTAGTTTCCAAAACATACTGTAAGGCGAAAAAGTAAATGTTTCATGTATTACTGTATGTATGAAATTTGGAGCTAGACAACTTTGTAATATGTTTATCTTGTATACTGTATTGTTTACTGTACTGCATGCTATTTTGTTTTTGTAGAACTGAAAGACGATCACCACGTACGTGGTAGAATGTGTCTATTTACAGACGAACAGGAGGCTGCTATTGTACAAATCGTAGTTGAAAATAATACCATAAGACTGCTGGAAATCCAACAGATTAACGTATTCGTGCTAGGGGGCAGTAATCGGAAGTTTGGATGAATGAGGTGCCCAAAGTAAACTGCCTGTTACTCAGGCCCAAAAGCTAGGATATGCATATAATTGGTAGTATTGGATGGAATACACTCTAAAGTTTCCAAAAGTGTTAAAATAATGTATGTGAGTATAACAGAACTGATATGGCAGGCGAAAACCCGAGGACAATCCATCCAGAATTTATTTTTCAGCTCACTACTGATTACAATGGCTGGGAATGGGAATATAAAAGGAAAACCTCCCAGATTGCAGTTCCTAGGGCTTCTACTAGATGTCAACAGTCTTTAGAAAGAGCTTCAGGCTTGTTTTTTGAGAAATGAGCAAAAATGTGTAGTTTTTCTAAGTGGCTCCCATTTTGTCTGTAGTGTTTGTTGCGCATTCCGGTGAGGGCGTGCACTTCGTTATTTATCTCCGGTAATGGTCTCCGGTATTCTCTGTCTTAAATTTTATCGTTTATTTACATATTAGAGTACCTGAGGATGGATTAGGAACGTTGTTTGATATGTTTGGAAGAAGTTTATTGGTAACTTACGGGATTCATTTGTATGCATTTTGAACGAGGGAAACCGGTGGATTACTGAGTCAACCGCGCCAATGAAACATACTTTTTTGGGATATAAAGAAGGACTTTATCAAACAAAAGGACCATTTGTTATGTAGCTGGGACCCTTGTGATTGCAACCAGATGAAGATCTTCAAAGGTAAGTAATTTACTTTATCGCTATTTCTGACTTTCGTGACGCCTCTGCTTGGTTGGAAATGTATGTAATGCTTTTGTGTGCGGGGCGCTGTCCTCAGATAATCGCATGGTGTGCTTTCGCCGTAAAGCCTTTTTGAAATCTGACATAGCGTCTGGATTAACAAGAAGCTAAGCTTTTAACTGATGTATAACACTTGTATTTTCATGAATGTTTAATATTCCGATATTTGTCATTTGAATTTAGCGCTCTGCAATTTCACCGGATGTTGGCCAGGTGGGACGGTAGCGTCCCAATGATCCGCAAGAAGTTAATGAAAACCCTGCCATAACAGAGTGAGCTTATCAACCATAGCCCGCATCCTTAAGAAACACCAACTCCGGATGAAGCAAATCTACAGAGTCCCATTTGAAAGGAATTCCCAAAGAGTGAAGGATAAATGGTACGAATATGTGCAAGTAAGCAATGTAGTATTATTACACTCTTTAAACATTAGACTCATTGATGTTGCCAGTGAACTGTACTATACAGCAATTACAGTATTTACTGTCATTTCAGAGAATCATGGAGTTGGATGCAAGTCCTATCCCCCAGGAACTCACATTCATAGATGAGGCTGGATTCGATTTAGCAAAGACGAGGTGGAGAGGAAGGAACATCATTGGTTAACGCGCCATCATTGAGGTACCTGGCCAGCACGGGGGAAATGACACCATGTGCGCAGCTATGAGCCACAATGGGGTCCTCCACTGCCACGCCATCCTTGGACCATACAACACTGCCCATCTCCTTAATTTCCTGAATGCCTTACATGACAATCTTTTTCAGCCAGAGCAGAGAGGGCCAGGCGATCCTGAGCAGCAAATGTATGTATTAATTTTGATTTGGGACAACGTGAGTTTCTGTTGGGCTGCTCAGGTCCGCAAATGCTTCCATGACCATCCCAGGTTTATAATTCTCTATCTCACACCATATTCCCCATTTCTCAACCCCATTGAGAAGTTGTTTTCAGCATGGGGGTGGAAGGTGTATGATCGCAAACCCCATCAACGTACAGTGCCTTGCAAAAGTATTCATCCCCCTTCGCGTTTTCCTATTTTGTTGCATTACAACCTGTAATTTAAATTGATTTTTATTTGGATTTCATGTAATGTACATACACAAAATAGTCCAAATTGGTGAAGTGAAATAAAAAATAAAAAAACTTGTTTAAAAAAAACGGAAAAGGGGTGGGTGCATATGTATTCACCCCCTTTGCTAGGAAGCCCCTAAATATGATCTGGTGCAACCAATTACCTTCAGAAGTCACATAATTAGTCAAAGTCCACCTGTGTGCAATCTAAGTGTCACATGATCTGTCACGTGATCTCAGTGTATATACACTGCTCAAAAAAATAAAGGGAACACTTAAACAACACAATGTAACTCCAAGTCAATCCTACTTCTGTGAAATCAAACTGTCCACTTAGGAAGCAACACTGATTGACAATACATTTCACATGCTGTTGTGCAAATGGAATAGACAAAAGGTGGAAATTATAGGCAATTAGCAAGACACCCCGAATAAAGGAGTGATTCTGCAGGTGGTGACCACAGACCACTTCTCAGTTCCTATGCTTCCTGGCTGATGTTTTGGTCACTTTTGAATGCTGGCGGTGCTTTCACTCTAGTGGTAGCATGAGACGGAGTCTACAACCCACACAAGTGGCTCAGGTAGTGCAGCTCATCCAGGATGGCACATCAATGCGAGCTGTGGCAAGAAGGTTTGCTGTGTCTGTCAGCGTAGTGTCCAGAGCATGGAGGCGCTACCAGGAGACAGGCCAGTACATCAGGAGACGTGGAGGAGGCCGTAGGAGGGCAACAACCCAGCAGCAGGACCGCTACCTCCGCCTTTGTGCAAGGAGGAGCACTGCCAGAGCCCTGCAAAATGACCTCCAGCAGGCCACAAATGTGCATGTGTATGCTCAAACGGTCCGAAACAGACTCCATGAGGGTGGTATGAGGGCCCGACGTCCACAGGTGGGGGTTGTGCTTACAGCCCAACACCGTGCAGGACGTTTGGCATTTGCCAGAGAACACCGAGATTGGCAAATTCCCCACTGGCGCCCTGTGCTCTTCACAGATGAAAGCAGGTTCACACTGAGCACATGAGCACATGTGACAGACGTGACAGAGTCTGGAGAACGTTCTGCTGCCTGCAACATCCTCCAGCATGACCGGTTTGGCGGTGGGTCAGTCATGGTGTGGGGTGGCATTTCTTTGTGGGGCCGCAAAGCCCTCCATGTGCTCGCCAGAGGTAGCCTGACTGCCATTAGGTACCGAGATGAGATCCTCAGAGCCCTTGTGAGACCATATGCTGACACATGCACATTTGTGGCCTGCTGGAGGACATTTTGCAGGGCTCTGGCAGTGCTCCTCCTTGCACAAAGGCGGAGGTAGCGGTCCTGCTGCTGGGTTGTTGCCCTCCTACGGCCTCCTCCACGTCTCCTGATGTACTGGCCTGTCTCCTGGTAGCGCCTCCATGCTCTGGACACTACGCTGACAGACACAGCAAACCTTCTTGCCACAGCTCGCATTGATGTGCCATCCTGGATGAGCTGCACTACCTGAGCCACTTGTGTGGGTTGTAGACTCCGTCTCATGCTACCACTAGAGTGAAAGCACCGCCAGCATTCAAAAGTGACCAAAACATCAGCCAGGAAGCATAGGAACTGAGAAGTGGTCTGTGGTCACCACCTGCAGAATCACTCCTTTATTCGGGGTGTCTTGCTAATTGCCTATAATTTCCACCTTTTGTCTATTCCATTTGCACAACAGCATGTGAAATGTATTGTCAATCAGTGTTGCTTCCTAAGTGGACAGTTTGATTTCACAGAAGTAGGATTGACTTGGAGTTACATTGTGTTGTTTAAGTGTTCCCTTTATTTTTTTGAGCAGTGTATATACACACACCTGTTCTGAAAGGCCCAGAGTCTGCAAGGGGCACCATGAAGACCAAGGAGCTCGCCAAACAACAGGGACAAAGTTGTGGAGAAGTACAGATCAGGGTTGGGTTATAAATATCTGAAACTTTGAACATCCCACGGAGCACCATTAAATCCATTATTAAAAAATGGAAAGAATATGGCACCACAACAAACCTGCCAAGGGCCGCCCACCAAATCTCAGAGACCAGGCAAGGAGGACATTCATCAGAGGCAACAAAAAATAACAAAGATAACCCTGAAGGAACTGCAAAGCTCCACAGCGGAGATTGGAGTATCTGTCCTGTCGTGTCTCTGACTATGATTAAATGAGATGACAGGCTATTTTATCAAATCGTTTACCTAATGTTTAATTTATTACGTGATTGAATTAAACCATGCAACAATTAACTCATTAATAACCTGGGGCACCAAGGAAGAGTGTTTATAGAGCTGCTGTCTTCCGAAAAAAACTCTTGAAGATCTTTTATATCAATAGCAGTCAATCATTAATCGTCACCTTATTCAGTCTCATTCTGATTGTCGTAAAGTACTTGGTTATCTGTACGAACCCTGGCTAACAAGTTGAATCAGCAATACACAAATTGGCTTAATATTTATTTATTTACTAAATACCTAAATAACACACATATATATATATATATATATATATATATATATATATATATATATATATATACATGATAGATCATACATCGATGTCACGTTCGTCGTAACATTGAAGAGAGGACCAAGGCGCAGCGTGATATAAATACATTCTTCTAATTTATTATAACGTAACGAAGAATATTTAAACAGACTTACAAAAACAACAAACGAATGTGAAGCTATAATTTAAACAAGTGCAGACACAGGCAACTTACACATAGACAATCACCCACGACATACCCAATGAATATGGCTGCCTAAATATGGTTCCCAATCAGAGACAATGATAAACAGCTGCCTCTAATTGAGAACCAATCTAGACAGCCATAGACATACAAACACCTAGACTAGACAAAACCCCATAAACACACAAAACCCCTAGACATGACAAAAACACCTACATCCCCCATGTCACACCCTGACATAACTAAAATAATAAAGAAAACAAAGATAACTAAGGCCAGGGCGTGACAATCGATTACTAATCATGTCAGAAAAGTCCCTAGTGGACTAACCCGATATGATGGCTGGTTACACAAAGGAAGGGGGTTGGGTTTGAATGAAAGAGCGGGAAGACTGAGGGACAAAGGAATTGGGTCTCTATCTAGCTATGCTACCGTAAATACAGAAACGTATGCATTCTAATAACCACCCGTTAGGAAAAGGAAAATGCAAGATATATATTTACTCCTAGCTGCGCTTCGATAGATGGGTCGAAGATGGAAGACTGGTTTGCCCAGCAGAGATTGCCATTGTCCTTTGAAGAATATTTCTGGTCGTAGTGTTGTAGAGCGGATACGTTAAAGTACCCTGTCGTTCTTCTGAGATTGTCTGTCCTTTCCTAGGCCACGTACGTTTCCAGCTGCAGCTGATAACTCGACGTCTAGGATGTAACACTTCTTCTTTAGTGAATAATAGTTCAAAGTTCATACCAAGTTGTCATAATCAGCTCGTGCTGTATTCAGGCTGGTCTGGTCGAAATTCACCATTCCAGTGTGGTGATCGTCACCATGTTGAAATTCGCCCTTCTAAACGTTCGGACAGCAGTCCTCACATTTCTGGAATTAAATGTTAATGAGCGTTACGGGGGCTTTTGTACTGGGGAGGAGAAGGGGCGTGTTTCATCCTTCTAACCAATGTCTGTGCTCCCGTGGGTGGGGTTACTGATTGAGCATAAGTTTACTTATGAAACAATTCTCTCATTTAGAAGCTAAAATCACATTTTATCTTCTCACAAATAGTTTCATGTTTAAACACAAGTTTTGTAACATTTTGATGTAAATCTGATAACTAGAATATGTAGACTTTCAAAGATACAATTCTGTCGTCCTATCATCAGTAACAATGACTGATCTGACATCATATTCTTTAAGTACTAACGGACCCTTCCATTACAGGAATATTGTCTCATTGTTCAACTTTCTGACGTTAGCATCCCGTAGAGTCTTTCTCTGTGGTAACAAAAGGGCTTTCCAAAAGTCCATTCTGTAGAGTGGAGAGAGAGTTTCAGTATTTATGATAGGTCATAAACCAGTGGTGGGGTGGGGGGGTTGTAACCCCCTGTCACGAAGAGTAGGTCAGAAGGCAAAAGAAACCTAACCTCTATCAAATAAAAAGATGGCGAAGCCGCAAAAGTACTTCTGTGCAAGGGTGTTTATTTACAGAGTGAATCCGGAAGAAAAACAACAGTACTGCCATCCAAAGTATCCATTATGGGGACAGCTTAAAAACAATGCTCCCCCATCAACAGCTCAATCCCAAAATGGCTCCCCTTTGAACTGAAAGAGAGGCTCCTTTTGTAGGGGAATCCCCTCCCATCAGAACATAATCAGCACTAATTAAATAAGCAATTACCTATTCAAAGCCTACATTTTCCATTCAGCTAAACATACTAAAGTATATACATTGCAACACGTTTTCCATGACACAATATACCAATATAACATTTACAAAATCACATCACTACTGACATGGTGTCTTTCAATTTGACCATTTACATTAACGAGCCATTCGGGACAGACACTACAAAGTCAGCCCGATTGCCTTAGCTCTGGTCCTTATCCCAGCATACCCGGAAGCTACAGAGATGGAGAGAGGGACAGAACCAAACAAACAACGGGCTCATCCCTAACATTGGTAAGTATAATAAATGTTGCTTAAATTAAACATGAACACTTGTCTGTATATTCCTTATACCATAACCTGTTACTGACGGGAGGTAAGTGTGAAATGTATGTACTAAGATAGGGACGTTAACTTGTGTGTTGACCCACCTTGTTAACGTAGCTGATAACGGAGCAGGGAGGCGTGATGAATGTGTGTGTGTGTGTTAGTGTACCAAATGCTACCCGCGGCCAGTGACGGACTTCTCCGTCACAGCCTCACCCAACAGGGCAAAGTCATGACAGCCCATAAGGACCACTTTAAGCTGTACACTCCACAGAGCTGGGCTTTAAGGAAGAGTGTCTAGAAAAAGCCATTGCTTCTAGAAAAAAATGAGCAAGCATGTTTGGTGCTCGCCAAAAGGCATGTGGGAGACTCCACAAACATATGGAAGAAGGTACTCTGGTCAGATGAGACTAAAATTGAGCGTTTTGGCCATCAAGGAAAATGCTATGTCTATGTTAAGGGGAAACACCTCTCATCACCCCGAGAACACCATCCCCACAGTGAAGCATGGTGGTGGCAGCATCATGCTGTTTTTCATCGGCAGGGACTGGGAAGCTGGTCAGAATTGAAGGAATGGCGATAAATACAGGGAAATTCTTGAGGAAAACCTGTTTCAGTCTTCCAAAGATTTGAGACTGGAAAGGTAGTTCACCTTCCAGCAGAACAATGACCCTAAGCAAAATGCTAAAGCAACACTAGAGTGGTTTAAGGGGAAAATGTCTTGGAATGGCCTAGTCAAAGTCCAGACCTCAATCCAATTGAGAATCTGTGGTATGACTTAAAGATTGCTGTACACCAGCGGAACCCATCCAACTTGAATGAGCTGGAGCAGTTGTGCCTTGAAGAATGGGCAAAAATGGATGCGTCATGCCAGAAGATATTTCCCACACTGTCTGGCCAAGGAGAATATCGCCTGTGATGTTGATGAAAATCATTTTTGCATTCGTGTTCCTTGTTTGAGTACAGACAAACAATGTACTGTACAGTGTAATAACAAAATCTTAGTTTTTACACTGAAATAGGTTCTGATAGTAGTGTTTTGAATATGTCACATTAGTGTGATCCAGGTTGTCACTAAGTTAGATTAATTTGAGGTGTGTGTGTCTCATTTGTTTGCAATTTCATTTTGAGCAGGGAGTGATTTTGATTGATTGCGTTTCATTTTGCAAGATGTCTGTGGGGTTTGGAGAAATTGTCTAACTGTTTTGTGTTTTGAGTATCTGAGATGTAGTTTTAGCAAACGTGTGTTAACAATTGGGAAAATGTAACTTATTTTTAGCTGAGTTGGAGCCGTGAATCCAACAAAATTGTTAACAGGTTATTTATTGTATCTCGAAAGTGATAAATTGTTTGTGGTTGTTAACGCAACCAAATATCAACATCCCTTACAGAAAAACCACATGAAGTTCATGTGGTTTTGAAAGACATAACTGAAATTAATTCAATTTAAACAGTCATGGTCCCCTGCAGGTTTGGTCTTTCCCGGTTTGTTATTTCCCGGTTTGTTCCAGGCAGGTCGCCAATAATGTTTTTAACCAGTTCTTAGAATGTTGTGTCATGGTCCCCTGGTGTTTTTTTGCAAGTTGAAGAACACCATCCCAACCGTGAATCACTGGCAGCATCATGTTGTGGGGGTGCTTTGCTGCAGGAGGGACTGGTGCACTTCACAAAATAGATGGCATCACGAGGATGGAAAATTATGTTGATATATTGAAGCAACATCTCAAGACATCAGTCAGGAAGTTAAAGCTTGGTTGCAAATGGGTCTTCCAAATGGACAATGACCCCAAGCATACTTCGAAAGTTGTTGCAAAATGGCTTAAGGACAACAAAGTCAAGGTATTGGAGTGTCCATCACAAAGCCCTGACCTCAATCCTATAGAAAATTTGTGGGCATAACTGAAAAAGCGTGTGCGAGCAAGGAGGCCTACAAACCTGACTCAGTTACACCAGCTCTGTCAGGAGGAATGGGCCACAATTCACCCAACTTATTGTGGGAAGCTTGTGGAAGGCTACCTGAAACATTTGACCCAAGTTAAACAATTTAAAGGAAATGCTACAAAATTCTAATTGAGTGTATGTAATCGTCTGACCCGCTGGGAATGAGATGAAAGAAATAAAGACTGAAGTAAATAATTCTCTCCTATTATTCTGACATTTCACGTTCTTAAAATAAAGTGGTGATCCTAACTGACCTAAGACAGGGAATTCTTGCAAGGATTAAATGTCAGGAATTGTGAAACTGAGTTTAAATCTATTTGGCTAAGGTGTATGTAAACTTCTGACTTCAACTGTATTTCGTACAAGGTTAGTCCATGTTGAAATTTAGTTACCTTGATTACATAATCCTGTGGTTTAAATTTCACCCTCAAAATAACAGTTGACTTTTTTCAAATCCAATGTATTTTACACATAGATTCTACGTCACATTACATTTACATTTACATTTAAGTCATTTAGCAGACGCTCTTATCCAGAGCGACTTACAAATTGGTGCATTCACCTTATGATATCCAGTGGAACAACCACTTTACAATAGTGCATCTAACTCTTTTAAGGGGGGGGGGGGGGGGGGGATTACTTTATCCTATCCTAGATATTCCTTAAAGAGGTGGGGTTTCAGGTGTCTCCGGAAGGTGGTGATTGACTCCGCTAACCTGGCGTCGTGAGGGAGTTTGTTCCACCATTGGGGTGCCAGAGCAGCGAACAGTTTTGACTGGGCTGAGCGGGAACATTGAAACATTACATTGAAACAGCATTGATTCAACCAGTTTGGCCGAGTGGAAAGTATCTGAATGTTTTGACTCAGTTTCATCTTGCTCCATCTTCTCCCTCTGCCTTGCCATTGGAGTTCCTATCCTTACCAAATATTGTTAGAGAGGAAGCCCCCTAGCCATTTAAGAACCATTTAAATATAATGAATTGGAAGGTTGTGTAGGATTATGGTAGGTGAAGAAACCAATCTTTTCAGACTGTTAGTATTTATCTGGTCAATATGGCAGTGTATTAAGCCTGTTGCTTGTAATAGTTTTGATATGTGAAATTGTGATTGTAATATGAATTGTATTTTAATGTTTAAGGACTCTTGGAAGATTAGTCCAACTGAGGACTAAAAGAAATCCTAATAAAATAATATAATCGGACAGTTTTTTTTTCTCTATGTGAGAAAGCTTGCTTTTTCATTACAATTTGTGATATGACTGAACAGTCTGTCAGCTAAAATGGGTTGGACATTACACTAGTATCAGATGGAACATGAGGTAGCACAAAGTTATCAACAGGCTATGTAACAAAAATGGGCACTATCAGACTGTTTTTGCTAGTTAAGGAACTACGTGTGAGTCTCTACTCTTCTTATTACACTATTCTCAGTCACTGGTCTCGATGTCAGGCTAAAATAAAAACAACTAATGTTAATATGTAGCTAGATGTGTAAAATTTGAATGTTCCCATCTTTACCCGTTTCTCAGTCCTTTCAGCTGCAACTGAAACTGTATCATGGCCTATATGTTTATCCATCACACACAGCAGACAGATACACTGCTGGTCGGTACGGCATGATGAGAGGGGATCTTCTCCTCTAGTTGTCCAGTGGCATCAGTCAGCATGTGTTCTTTTTTTCCTGGGCTGAGTGCATTATGAAGTTTCAGGTGAGTCTCACAGTAAGAGGCCAGACACATCAGACATGACTTGACAGGTATGGGTTTTCTCCCAGTGCAGATGTCACACCCCACACCTAAAGGTCCAGCACAACAGTGAAGGGGAGGAGCACTTTGGAGTCCTGTCTTCATCAGTTTTTCCACTAATTCAGTAAGTAGAGTGTTTTTCCTCAAAAGGTATTGGGCAGTGGAGGCTCATCAGAAGAGGAAGGAGAGGACCATCCTCCTCAGTGAATTTCATAAAAATAGTAAAACATTAAAGTTATCCTTTTTAGATAAAACTATACTAAATATATTCACGTCACCAAATAATTTACTAAAACACACTAATTGTCAATGAAGGTCTGCAGTAGCCTCAACAGCACTCTCTGGGGTAACACCATGGTGTAGCCGGAGGACAGCTAGTTTCCATCCTCCTCTGGGTACATTGACTTCAATACAAAACCTAGGCAGCTCATGGTTCTCAGCCATTCCATACACTTACACCGTTAATATTATAATTTCCCAAAGACGTCCTCCAACCTATCAGCGCTCTTGCAGTATGAACTGACATTTTGTCCACCCAATCAAAGGATCAGAGAATTAATCTAGTACTGAAAGCATAAGCTAAAGCTAGCTAGCACTGCAGTGCATAAAATATGGTGAGTAGTTGACTCAAAGAGAGAGAATGACAATAGTTGAACAGATTTGAACAAAAGAGAGAGAGCTAGCTTTATTGCGTTTTTAATTTTCACGTTTTAATTTTCACGTTTTCACAGTTTTTTATATGTAATAAATTTGCAAAAAATTCTAAAAACCTGTTTTTGCTTCATCATTATGGGGTATTGTGTGTAGCTATTTAATCCATTTTAGAATAAGGCTGTAACGTAACAAAATGTGGAAAAGGTGAAGGGATCTGAATACTTTCTGAATGCACTGTATGTTGACTATGACTTTAGCTAATATGGTGACAACGATGTAGGCTGAGTGTAGCAGTTAGCGGTTATGGTATAAAGGTTTGGCTTGGAAAGGTTTTTTCGGCTGTTCAGACAGCTGTTGTATTGTGCACTGAAATCCACAAGCAAATAGAAAAGGTGAGATGAGGGGGAGCGTAGATGCCAGAAGGACATATACAACGAGCAAAGTGAGCATCCTTTTTTTATGTGATCAGGTGTGTATTCATTACGTCGATTCTGTTGAAAAACTTTTCTTAAACGGAAGCAAACAGAACGAAATGGGAATAAACATACCTGAATTTGTCCACTAGAAACTCTCATTTGCAAATTTTGGACTAATGATACACCCTAGATAAGCTAGATGCAGGCAAGAGTGTGCAAGGCGGTATTGAATGTGTCACTGTCTGTCACATTCATTACTCAACATTTTATCTTGTCCTGTGCACCTACGTTGCAAACTTTAATTCGTAGGCTAGGAACTCCGATATCAGACAGTGTCTGGCCAGCAGAGGGCATATGTTGTCTGTCACAACCAGAGAGAAACCCTGATGATGGTTTATTGATATTGAAACATTGGTATAAAATCATTAAATCTGAGGAGCATTAAGATCAGAATGTTGGAGTATTTTTTCATTACAAACAGATAGAAAATCATCTTCTCAGAGTCATCGCCTGTGGCTGCTAATCTTCGTGATTCATTCTAAACAGAGAGAGAGGGAGTGGAGGAGGGAGAGAGGGAGCGATACCAAGAGAGTGAGAAGGAGAGGAGAGCAGGGGGAGAACAATATACGTAGGCAGAAAAAGAGAGGATAGAGAGTGTGAGAGAGAGATAGAGAAAGAGAGTATGAGTCTCCCCTGTGTCTGTACTGGTCTCTACTAACGACCCAGGTCTGCTGGCTATCAGACAGATGGGGACTTAACACTGATTACCCCACTAACACCTGATTTTCTCTGACAGCTCAACACACACATATATTCACACACTCATGCACACAGATGTGTGTGTAAGTGATTGTATCTAAACTGAGCATGCAACGGAGTCGGTTAAAGGATGCGGTTGATGTGTACCTATTTCTATAAAGGACAGCACGTTATGTACATTATGGTCTAGATAGAAAACAGCCCACAAGCTGAACAGATACTACACATTGGAACAGCATGGAAACATCCCTTTTCCATTTCTTTCCCTAACTCTTCCGTTTCCTTTCCTCCCTCTTCCATTTTCTTTCCTCTCCCCCACAACTCTCTCTCCCTCCCTCTCTCTTTCTACAAGTAGGCATATGTGCAACTTATTCCAAACCTATGATATGTGTATGTTTGCTCTAGTGAATAAGACATGATTCTCTCTCATAACAGAATGCTATTTATCTGTTTTACACTAACAGTGGATGGACAGTTTAGAAGTTGTTTTTATATTATTAACATATCACCAGGTCCCTGCTGTGATGGAGAAGCCCCCAAATGCTCACACAGTAGTCATTCATGTTGGTTCAATCGACTACAATCTTTGTAAATTAAAGGTTGACTTCAGATTGTCTATAAGCAAACTAAAGGAGACAGACAAATGGATTCTCATTTCCGGTCCTCTATCTACAAAAAGTATCGGAATGGAATGCTTTAGTCATCTACTGGCTACACTACTGGCTTACATCCTACTGTTCCTCAATGGATTTGGAGAACATTGACAATTTTGACCACTTTTAGGAGAGGGCCCAGTTTTACAAGAGGAATGGCTTGCATCCAAATATAAAGGGGCAAAATGTATCTCAGCCTATATCGAGAAGGCTCTTGTAAAACATTGCCCAACCCATGGTGAGGTAACTTTTTCCCATTCCCACTATTTCACGGTGTTATCATCATACTGCTCCAGATAACCATATTCCCTGCGGTATTGTCAGTAATAATCTTGTAACCATAAAATTGAATTCCACTGTTCGCTCTGTTCCTGTTAGCCCATTCGGGAAACACACTGTGGTAAGCTCATCCAGTGCTATTATAGCATCAAATGGATACTCCCACTGTTTTCAAATCGATTTGGGCTGTTCCATATCTACCTATGAAGTTTGATGTCAAAGATGGACCTTCTTGATATCTGGGTGCATGACACGAGCCTGGACATTTTGGTTGCTAGCTATATATGTGAAATCAACTCTTGTGTTATCATGTTCTCTAAATATCACTATCCCCCCAAAATGTTAGCTTTTGGTTAATGTGGCCATAAGCCAAAATACACATGTATATGTTGCAAGGATTTACCACCCCATTTTAAGAATATTTGTCTTGACTTAAACCTGAGTCAACTGATTGCAAAACCCACACGGATTAATGTAAAAAATCCAGCAAACTCCTCACTGATTGACCTAATTCTGACAAGTACTTGTCTAGTGATGTATTTTCTAATGATCTCAGAGATCACTATCCTATTACATGTACTAGAGATCCCAAACAGATTAACAATGATCCTCGTTTAATTATAATTTAAAAGATTTCCCCGCAAGCTTTTCTTCATAATATGTATTACTCTGACTTCTCCTCTATCAGCTGCATGCCTGACTCTGAATTAGTTCTAGAATTGTTCTCATCTAGTTGTATCTCTCTGGCAGATAAACACGCTCCCCTTAAACGCCTTAGAGTAAAAAATAAAACAAATCCTTGGCTCTCTACAGAACTTTCAGATCTTCTTATGATGACAAATCAAGCCTGGTCCAAGGCTAGATAAACTGACTCTGCAGCTGATTGGCAGTTTTCAAGCAATTGAGAAATAGATGCACTTCCTCAATCAAGAAAGCTAAATCTAGCTACTTTCTAAGTTCTATATCAGACTCTGCTGATGATCTGTCAAAAGTTTGGAAAACAGTTAATGCTCTGAATCATAGAAATGTCTCTCCCCTGCCTAAGCTAGTTGTCAGACTCTCAAATCAATTTTTTTATTGGTCACATACACATGGTTAGCAGATGTTTATGCGAGTGTAGCAAAATGCTTGTGCTTCTTGTTCCGACAGTGCAGTAATATCTAACAAGTAATCTAACAATTTCACAACAACTACCTTATACACACAAGTGTAAAGGGATGAATAAGAATATGTACATATAAATATATGGATGAGCGATGGCCGTGCGGCATAGGCAAGATGCAGTAGATGGTATAGAGTACAGTATATACATGAGATGAGTAATGTAGGGTATGTAATCATTATATAAAGTGGCATTGTTTAAAGTGACTAGTGATACATTTATTACATCCAATTATTAATTATTAAAGTGGCTAGAGTTGAGTCAGTATGTTGGCAGCAGCCACTCAATGTTAGTGATGGCTGTTTAACAGTCCAATGGCCTTGAGATAGAAGCTGTTTTTCAGTCTCTCGGTCCCAGCTTTGATGCACCTGTACTGACCTCACCTTCTGGATGATAGCGGGGTGAACAGGCAGTGGCTCGGGTGGTTGTTGTCCTTGATGATCATTTTGGCCTTCCTGTGACATCGGGTGCTGTAGGTGTCCTGGAGGGCAGGTAGTTTGCCCCCGGCGATGCGTTGTGCAGACCGCACCACCCTCTGGAGAGCCTTGCGGTTGAGGGCGGTGCAGTTGCCATACCATGTGGTGATACAGCTCGACAGGATGCTCTCAATTGTGCATCTGTAAAAGTTTGAGTGTTTTCGGTGACAAGCCAAATTTCTTCAGCCTCCTGAGGTTGAAGAGGTGCTGTTGCGCCTTTTTCACCACACTGTCTGTGTGGTTGGACCATTTCAGTTTGTCTGTGATGTGTACGCAGAGGAACTTAAAACTTTCCACCTTCTCCACTGCGGTCCCGTTGATGTGGATAGGGGGGTGCTCCCTCTGCTATTTCCTGAAGTCCATGATCATCTCCTTTGTTTTGTTGACTTTGAGTGTGAGGTTATTTTCCTGACACCACACTCCGAGGGCCCTCACCTCCTCCCTGTAGGCTGTCTCGTCGTTGTTGGTAATCAAGCCTACCACTGTAGTGTGGTCTGCAAACTTGATGATTGAGTTGGAGGCATGCATGGCCACTCAGTCATGGGTGAACAGGGAGTACAGGAGATGACTGAGAACGCATCCTTGTGGGGCCCCAGTGTTGAGGATCAGCGGGGTGGAAATGTTGTTTCCTATCCTCACTACTTGGGGGCGGCCTGAGAGAAAGTCCGGGACCCAGTTTCAGAGGGCGGGGTCGAGACCCAAGGTCTCGAGCTTAACGACAAGTTTGGAGGGCAATATGGTGTTAAATGCTGAGCTGTAGTCAATGAACAGCATTCTCACATAGGTATTCCTCTTGTCCAAATGGGACAAGGCAGTGTGCAGTGTGATTGTGATTGTGTCGACTGTGGACCTATTGGGGCGGTAGGCAAATTGAAGTGGGTCTAGGGTATCAGGTAGGGTGGAGGTGATATGATCCTTGACTAGTCTCTCAAAGCACTTCATGATGACAGAAGTGAGTGCTATGGGGCGATAGTCGTTTAGCTCAGTTACCTTAGCTTTCTTGGGGACAGGAACAATGGTGGCCCACTTGAAGCATGTGGGAACAGCAGACTGGGATAGGGATTGATTGAATATGTCCGTAAACACACCAGCCAGCTGGTCTGCGCATGCTCTGAGGACGCAGCTAGGGATGCCGTCTGGGCCAGCAGTCTTGCGAGGGTTAACACGCTTAAATATTTTACTCAAGTTGGCCACGGTGAAGGAGAGCCCACAGACTTTGGTAGCGGGCCGTGTCAGTTGCACTGTATTGTCCTCAAAGCGAGCAAAGAATTAGTTTAATTTGTCTGGGAGCAAGACGCCGGTGTCTGCGATGAGGCTGGTTTTCTTTTTGTAATCCGTGATTGACTGTAGACCCTGCCACATACGTCTCGTGTTTGAGCCATTGAATTGCGACTCTACTTTGTCTCTATACTGACACTTAGCTTGTTTGATTGCCTTGCGGAGGGAATAGCTACACTGTTTGTATTCGGTCATGTTTCCGGTCGCCTTGCCATGATTAAAAGCAGTGGTTTGTGCTTTCATATTTGCGCGAATGCTGCGATCAATACACAGTTTCTGGTCAGGGAAGGTTTTAATAGTCACCGTGGGTACAACATCACCGATGCACTTGCTAATAAACTCGCTCACTGAGTCAGAATATACATCAATGTTGTTGTCTGAGGCTATCCGGAACATATCCCAGTCCACGTGATCGAAGCAATCTTGAAGCTGGAATCCGATTGGTCGGACCAGCGTTGAACAGACCTGAGCACAGGCGTTTCCTGTTTTAGTTGCTGTCTATAGGCTGGGAGCAACAAAATGGAGCCGTGGTCAGATTTGCCAAAAAGGTGGGCGGGGGAGGGCTTTGTATGCATCGCGGAAGTTAGAGTAGCAGTGATCTAGAATGCTGCCAGCTCGAGTCACACATTCGATATGCTGATAAAATTCAGGGAGCCATGTTTTCAGATTAGCTTTGTTCAAATCCCCAGCTACAATAAATGCAGTCTCAGGGTATATGGTTTCCAGTTTACATAGAGTCCAGTGAAGTTCTTTCAGGGCCGTCAAGGTGTCACGGTTTTCTAAAGTAGAACCCAGAAGCAGACCAGGACAAGGAGAGTAGGACGAAGGTGAGTATTTATTTACAAGTTTAAACGTAGAGGTAGAAAGATCCAGGTGGCGGAGCGGGCAGCGGAGGTGAGTTGATGGGAGTGAATAGGCAGATCCAAGAGAGTAACAGAAGCCACCGACGACCAGGCAGGGATGGGGTGAGTGTTCCGGGTGAATGACTGTAGACAGAACAAACGGAGGTAAGTTCAAGGCAAGCCAGACGTACAAAACAACAAAACAAACTCTATCAAACTGGAGGCTGATACGCTGGCACAACATACTGTTCATGGCTAACGATCCGGCAGGGAATGGATGTCAGGTCAGAGCTTATGAAGTGGAGGGGTGATGATCAGGACCAGGTGTGCAGATAGCTGATGGGATACAGGTGCGGGTAATCAGAGATCTCCCAACTAGCTACGTAGCCCGGCAACCAGACAGGGTGCGTTCCAGGACACCGGAAAAACACTCCAGGACAGAACACAGGCAAAAACAGACTCAGGAAGCGGGATTCGTGACACAAGGTATCTGCTTGAGGGGGATATACACGGCTGTGATTATAATCGAAGATAATTCTCTTGGTAGATAATGCGGTCGGCATTTGATTCTAAGAAATTCTAGGTCAGGTGAACAAAAGGACTTGAGTTCCTGTATGTTGTTATGATTACACCACGAGTCGTTAATCATAAGGCATACACCCCCGCCTTTCTTCTTACCAGAGAGATGTTTGTTTCTGTTGGCGCGATGCATGAAGAAACCGGATGGCTGTACCAACTCTGATAACATATCCAGAGTGAGCCATGTTTCTGTGAAATAGAGAATGTTACAATCTCTGATGTCTCTCTGAAAGGCAAACTTTGCTTGAATTTTGTCTACCTTGTTGTCAAGAAACTGGACGTTGGCGAGTCATATACTTGGGAGCGGTGAGAGATGTGCCCGTCTACGGAATCTGACCAGTAGACCGCTACGTCTGCCCCTTCTGTGGCGCCGTTGTTTTGGGTCGCCTATTGGGATCAGATCCATTGTCCTGGGTGGTGGTCTGAACAGAGGATCCCCTTCGGGAAAGTCGTATTCCTGGTCGTAATGTTGGTAAGTTGACGTTGCTCTTATATCCAATAGTTCTTCCTGGCTGTATGTAATACTACTTAAGATGTCCTGGCGTACCAATGTAAGAATTAATATATATAATATATAAAAATTAAAAAAATACTGCATAGTTTCCTAAGAACGCAAAGCGAGGCGACCATCTCTGTCGGCGCCATCATCATAAGCATCATTACTGAGAAAAAATAGATAAGTGATGCTTTTAATCAACATTTTATCTTGGAAGGCTTTTTCTTTGAAAGAAATGGTGGTTTAACTGACCCTAGTCCGCCAGTCAACTGCTCACTCCCAGCCTCTACGGTAATTGGCCCGATGGAAGTTCAACTTCTAGTGCAACTTTGTTTTCATTTCAACAACTTTCTACTTGTGATGTGCTTGACGCCTTGCACAAGTTTAATGTAAAAAACTGGGGCTGATTTGCTTGATCCTTTCTTGATGCAGGTTTCTGGTCCTCTGATAGCAGAATCTTAAACATATATTCAGTCTCCTTATATCATTTATGGTACCATCCTCAGGGTCTGGAAAGCGGCCCATATATTCCTCCTTCACAAAGGTGGTGATCCGTGTGACCTAAATAATTGTCGCCCAATTTCCAAACTCTCTTGCCTAGCAAAAATTCTAGAATCCTTGGTAAATACTCAATTTACATTATTTTGAAATACTAAATGTACACCAGTCAGCCTCAGACCAGGTCATAGCACCATCAATTAGGTTCTAAATTGTTTGGATAAGAATTAACACTGTGCTGCCTTTTTACTGACTTATCTAAAGCCTTCAACACTGTGGATCATTCATTACTTATTCAGATGCTTTCATCAACAAGGCCAGGACAAGATTGTGTGTAGCTGGTTTGAAGATTATTTAAAGGACATTGGATCACTTGAAATGACAGTTTGCATTTACTGATGGTGTTAAATCTGGTTTTCAGGACATAACAAAGGGTGTCCCATAAGGATCAATTTTTGGCCTGGTTCTTTTCAATATTTGTACAATATTGGTTTATCTGTCAAAAAATAATAATAATAACTTTCACCTGTATGCAGATGATACTATACTGTGGTGTATGCTATTGCCCCCACAGTTGACCAGGCTGTGTCAGAATGTATTGCCCTGCAGAAAGCCTTCATTGAACTGAAATTGGCACTTAAAAGAAAACTTCACCACTAGACACTATTTGGGGTGTTTTTCAAGTCTCCCTACATAACGATGAGTGATGAGAGGGTGTTTCAGACATAACTATGCACTATACCTGTATTCTTGACGCCATTGGTTGATTGAGGCTGCTGTCTGATCTAAAAATGAATGGAGTCATGTTTTTTAGCAATTATTGTGTCCTTTGTGTTTTGCAGATTGCACGATCACGCTAGCAGTGAGTAGATATGGTTGTCCTTGTTCAATAGAGCTTTTGGACTTGTCTAAACAATGTTCCTATCTCCCATACTTCCTTGTTCCCACCCTCGAAGGCTATTGCTTTAAGACCCAAACGGCGTTCCATAGAATGCAGGCTTTTCAAAACGGGGCAGAACTAGTTCACAGGTTCACAGGAGGTCTATTACCATGCCCTGTCTATCCGAGACTGCTAAATAATTACCTAGGTTTTCATCCAATTGGTGACAGATTTTCATGCGAATATTTTTAAAAACGCATAAAAAAATATGTGCATTTTCCCAACAGTAGTAGTGTGAATCCACCAAACTGACTTGTTATGGATAAAAATCCCTAAAGGAGGACGTAGTAAACACAAAATATATGTTTTCGATAAAGTTTTGATCTACGGAATAAGAATCTAAAGTTCAACGTTTCCATTGGATTTTCAACTCTACCGATAGTTTTGTCACAAAAACAGTTCATCATAAGTTATTTCCTCTGTAGCCTAATAAACTGCATGGTTTCCTGAGTCATAGTGGGTGGACCACACACAATATTTATTTTACCTTTATTTAACTAGACAAGTCAGTTAAAGAACAAATTCTTATTTTCAATGATGGCCTAGGAACAATGGGTTAACTGCCTTGTTCAGGGGCAGAACGACAGATTTTGTACCTTGTCAGCTGGGGATTCGATCTTGCAACCTTTCGGTTACTAGTCCAACGCTCTAACCACTAGGCTACTCATCGTTCGACTTCAAGTTTAATTCGATTTGATGGTTATTATATCAATATTTGCGCATAAAGGCATTTACACCATCATTTCTTGCATAATTAATTTTACAGACACAAAAAGATCCCACCATCTCGAAAAAACAAATGATCTATCTGCATTTAAGAATTGTACCGAAACTTCTTGTTTCCATCACAGCTGTCATGATTTATTTTTATATGTTATGACTTTACTCAGAATAAAACTGTGGATGGAAACGTGGTTACTGGCTGATTCTGCTGAATCCTCTTTTCTAAAGGAGCTGGGCTAGAAAACACTTTTTGATGTTCTTTTACATAGGAACATACAGCCCTATTTATTTGAGGCTGAATACACTGAAGAGGGGACGGCGAGAAAGATAATTGCAAGACCAGCAAGCAGCGGTAGCCAGCCTAGACCAGCTGGACCAGGACAGAAAGGTAATGACAAACGAGTAGGTCATTTTGCTGTCGGTAGCTAGCTAGCAATATATGATCTCTTTTAACCGAGGCAGTGTTGTTCAGTACAGTACAATTTGTGATCTATTCAGCCAATAACAGTGCTTGGTATAACCACTACAAGCCAAGATAATCAAGGGTTTTTGTTTGCTATACCTAAAATGTACTTTAGTCTAACGCTATAGCTAGCTAGATTATTAGCCTTGGTAGCGTCATTATGAGCAAAACTGGATAATTTTTTGTTATGATGATGGCAGAGAGTAAAGGAATGATTTTGTCTTGATTACTCATATTAATATTGGAGTAACTGTACCTGTGTGCTAGATAATGTGTGTCTGTTAGTCTCCTATTCTACACCATGCTGCTACAGTCGTGGCCAAACGTTTTGAGAATGACACAAATATAAATTTTCGCAAAGTCTGCTGCCACAGTTTGTATGATGGCAATTTGCATATACTCCAGAATGTTATGAAGAGTGATCAGATGAATTGCAATTAATTTCAAAGTTCCTCTTTGCCATACAAATGAACTGAATCCCCCCAAAACATTTCCACTCCATTTCAGCCCTGCCACAAAAGGACCAGCTGACATCATGTCAGTGATTCTCTCGTTAACACAGGTGTGAGTGTTGACGAGGACAAGCCTGGAGATCACTCTGTCATGCTGATTGAGTTCGAATAACAGACTGGAAGCTTCAAAAGGAGGGTGGTGCTTGGAATCATTCTTCTTCCTCTGTCAATCATGGTTAACTGCAAGGAAACACGTGCCGTCATCATTGCTTTGCACAAAAAGGGCTTCACAGGCAAGGATATTGCTGCCAGTAAGATTGCACCTAAATCAACCATTTATCGGATCATCAAGAACTTCAAGGAGAGCGGTTCAACTGTTGTGAAGAAGGCTTCAGGGCGCCCAAGAAAGTCCAGCAAGTGCCAGGACCGTCTCCTAAAGTTGATTCAGCTGCGGGATCGGGGCACCACCAGTACAGAGCTTGCTCAGGAATGGCAGCAGGCAGGTGTGAGTGCATCTGCACGCACAGTGAGGCGAAGACCTTTGGAGGATGGCCTGGTGTCAAGAAGGGCAGCAAAGAAGCCACTTCTCTCCAGGAAAAACATCAGGGACAGACTGATATTCTGCAAAAGGTACAGGGATTGGACTGCTGAGGACTGGGGTAAAGTCATTTTCTCTGATGAATCCCCTTTCCGATTATTTGGGGCATCCAGATTAAAGCTTGTCCGGAGAAGACAAGGTGAGCGCTACCATCAGTCCTGTGTCATGCCAAAAGTAAAGCATCCTGAGACCATTCATGTGTGGGGTTGCTTCTCAGCCAAGGGAGTGGGCTCACTCACAATTTTGCCTAAGAACACATCCATGAATAAAGAATGGTACCAACACATCCTCCGAGAGCAACTTCTCCCAACCATCCAGGAACATTTTGGTGACAAACAATGCCTTTCCAGCATGATGGAGCACCTTCCCATAAGGCAAAAGTGATAACTAAGTGGCTCGGGGAACAAAACATTGATATTTTGGGTCCATGGCCAGGAAACTCCCCAGACCTTAATCCCATTGAGAACTTGTGGTCAATCCTCAAGAGGTGGGTGGACAAACAAAACCCACAAATTCTGACAAACTCCAAGTATTGATTATGCAGGAATGGGCTGCCATCAGTCAGGATGTGGCCCAGAAGTTAATTGACAGCATGCCAGGGCGGATTGCAGAGGTCTTGAAAAAGAAGGGTCAACACTGCAAATATTGACTCTTTGCATCAACTTCATGTAATTGTCAATAAAAGCCTTTGACACTTATGAAATGCTTGTAATTATACTTCAGTATTCCATAGTAACATCTGACAAAAATATCTAAAGACACTGAAGCAGCAAACTTTGTGGAAATTAATATTTCAAAACTTTTGGCCACGACTGTATAGGACATATCTATAGGTATCAGAGCATGTTTATGGAGCATGGTGTGGTGTATTTAATGAGTGGCTGGTTTATTTCACTCTTCCATTTGTCATGACATGCCCAGGGTGGAGGATCATAGCCCCCCCCCCCCCCTCTCTCTACAGTTTTATGACTTTACAACAGGTCCTAAATACCTGGTAGAAACTGCCATGCAGTATTGAGGGAGAGAGTCTACCAGAACAAAGAGCTTATCTTAGTTCAAAACTCCTAATCCCCAAAATGGGAGAACTAAACAATATTTATACTTTTGAGAAAGTGGGTTTGTCCATGGACACTTAAGGGACAGTCATGACGAGTGTAAGTCGCTCTGGATAAGAGCGTCTGCTAAATGACTTAAATGTAATGTAAATGTAATGAGTGTGTTTCATTTGGTGATCTCATGAAGGACAGGAAACACACATACATATAGGTATCTCTTAAAGTGTACATTTCCCAGCTGTCAGGTTTATCTAAATATTGTGAAACGTATGTGATTAAACATGAAACTATTTGTGAAAATATGTAATGTGATGTTAAAATTCTAAATGAGAGTATGGATTTTCATATAAAGATTAACTAGTCAGTGGTCACACCCCAGTGAGCCCAGACATCACATTAGGCATCATAGAACCGGCCCTTCTTCCACAAGTATAAAACACCATCCTACAAAATATACATTAAGTCAGAGAACGCCAGGATGTCGTCCCCACGTTGGAATGGCTACAATTCTATAGGCCACGGAGACCATACAGCTGTAGTTTGGCTACATGGCTGGAAATGGTTCAACTCTGATCACTACAGAATAATAGCAAATCTTAGACGTATAATTACTAGTCTGCAGCTAGAAATTATGTAAGTCTAAAACGAGAACACCGACAACCGCCAAAGCGTCTATTCTATGAGAAAATTTCCGAATGGTACTCTGAAGAATCCATTCTAACCACCTACAATCTCGAAAGACATTGTGACTTCAGGGAAAATTAACCAGAGACTCTGATGAACTCTACAGGACGATCTATTGTTTTCAACGGAGAGACAACAACGGCATACGGGCGTAAATATATACATTGGAATTATTCTCGAATGAGCGGCCGTTCATGTGCAAAGGATTAGCATTTCAATGAATATAATTATAGACTGTGTGTAGTGAATCCATTTTGTTTTTCCCGCTCTTTCTCAGTCCACCCCTTTCCTTTGCCTACCAAGCCGTCATTTTGGCTCACTAGGGACTTTTCTATCATTGTTAGTAACCAATATCTACTGTTTGTTTATGTAATTCTGTGTGATTATTTAGTTAGTTAGTAAATCAATAATTAAGACAATTTGTATATCGCTGATTCATGATTTTAACTAGGGTTCCTGCAGATATCCAAGGGTTTACGACGTTCAGTAATGAGAACTGATGAGGTAATTAATAATCAATAATGGAAGACTAATTGATAAGATATTAAAATATCTGAGGAGTTATATTCGGGAAATTATAACCCTGTAACACTAAACATTTTCCCGTGGTGCTCCGACTTCCTAGTTCATTAATGTTTACATGATTAGTTTAATCACGTAATAATTCAACCTGGAAAATTGATTTGATAATATACAGTCTTCACAAGTAATGACAGTCCAGACACGACACATTCTTGCCTCCTTCATTAGCGATTAGCTGCAGCGCCTAAGACAGATGCTGAGGAAGTTGTTAACGAGGTCAGGCTAGCACCCCCAGTGGAATTGGGGCGGGTGTGTGTCTGCTTGTGTGTGTGTTCGTACAGCCCCCACCCTCCCCAGGCACTATACACCTCTACAGTGTACAGTATACACAACAGACCATTGACAGCTACATCAAACCAACTCCTTCTTTTTCATTTACCCTCTCCTCTCTTTCCCTCCATCCCCCATCACTCCATCCCACACGCCTACTCCCACTAACCACCCTCCCCCATGTTTCCTTCCTCCCCCTCATCCCTTCTCCTTTAGCTACCCCTCTCCCCCCAGGCTTCCAGATCTTTCCATTGTCCCTGACATCTGTTCTGCTGGCTGATTAATTGAGAGTAGCGTGCAGGATGAGACCCCCCAGGTAATAACTGAAATTAGAGAATTAAGTCAGAAGAATGACTGACAGGCACAGTACAGTATCTTCACATTCAATAATGGATCAGGACCAACGCAGGTTAGACTGACTGGCTGTCTGACTGACTGGCTGGCTGGCTAACTGGCTGGCTTACTGACTGACTGACTGACTACAGACGGACGGACTGACAGCCTGACAGACTGACTACAAAAACTGTTGATGTTATTACTCATGAAGTTTCTGTCAGAATATGTTTGGCTTTACACAAATAGACATTGATTGAGTTCTATGAAATAGAGCTAGAAAAACAAAATCCTGCAGATAAATGAGGCCTTGAGCTAGTGTTAGTGGTGTAGGGGTTTCTGTATCATTCCGTTCCTGCAGTGTCATTCTACCCTGTCTGGGAGAAGAGGTCTGACATTGTCATCAATCTCTCTCTCCCTCTCTCTTTCCTCACTCTCTCTCCTTCCTTCCTCCCTCACTCTCTATCCTCTCTCTATGTCTCTGAAAGTGATGTGATTAATGTATCTCCAGGGACAGATGGGAGAGGTCAGAGGTCACAGGCTCAGATCAAGGGTTAGAGATCAGTGGTCACTGTTCTGAGTTAAGTTCAAAAGCCACTTGGGGAGAGTTGTTGACGTGTCACGTTATTCTGGCAGTGACAGGGCAGGACCTACTTCAACTGACTGACAGGGTGAGAGATGGAGGGAAATAGAGAGAGAAGGAGAGAAAGAGAAAGAGTAAGATGGCCATTGGCCACTGCAGTGATCCACCATCTGGACAGACAGAGTGGGGCCAAAGACACACACACAGCAGGCTTATTTCACACTCAGTATGACTGTGGCTCTGCTCACACATTTGGACAGACAGATGTACAGATGGTAGAGAAGGACGGAGAGAGGGTCACTGACCTCACAGGGAGGAGAGAGAGAGAGGAATATCGTAATTGTGTGTGTGTTTGTGTGTCAGGGGTAGATTGAATTATCCTATAATCCCAAAGCATTCCATCACGTATCCACGGTGATGAGGCCAGAGATCATCAATCGTTATTGGCTACTGCCTGTAATCATCACAGATCATGCGGCGTGTTCATTGGCCTGTGGCTGACCTCTTGACCTCTGTTGACCTCTGGCCCATAAGGATGCAACCTCAGGTCGACGAGCGCAGCTGTGGTTGAT
Organism: Salvelinus alpinus; assembly: GCF_045679555.1. NCBI lineage: Eukaryota > Metazoa > Chordata > Actinopteri > Salmoniformes > Salmonidae > Salvelinus > Salvelinus alpinus. The sequence continues at coordinate 40,653,065 of NC_092100.1, forward strand.
GGCAGGCCTGTGCGTGAGGAGTGTGTGTGTGTATATGAGCGTGTGGGGGCTCTATATTATGCCTATCTTTTTCCGTCCCTTTTTTGTAAATAGTCCTATTCCCCCCCCCCCCCCCCCATCAGTCAGGGTGATGATGAATCAGCTGTCAGTCAGGCAGCAGTCCAATCTACTGTTAATGTCCTACATTATCCTCCTCTCTCCATCCTCCTCGTCTCAATTCAGTTCAGCTCAATTCTTCTTCTAGAAGTCTTTGTCTCAAATTCTCTCACCCATCTCTCTTCGCTCCCTCTCTATCTTCTCACAAAACACATTACACTTTCTCTCCTTTATCTGTCTCATTTTTCTCTTCTCCTCACATCTCTCTTTCTCTCTCCTCTCTCTCTCTCCTCTTCAGTGTTCGGATGAGCAGTGCAGTGAATGGGACAGAGGTGTTAAGGACGATGAAGGGGGAGAACAGACAGAGAAAGAGAATGTAGGATTAAAAAACAGAAGACGTGTCTAATGGAAGAATAAAAGCAAAGGAGTACAAAGCTGAGAATTAAAAGAAGAGAGGAGGAAAGCGGAACAAATCAGCTTTTCTCTCTCTCTCTCTCTGAGGATCCCATGAACATAGGATGACACACACACTCATTCTCAGCCTAGTATGGCGGAGTAACCCTCTCTCTTTTCATCTGTTTTCATGATCCCTCATTCTTCTGCTTGTCTGATCTCCCTCTGTGTGAGAGCAGTCAAGGGGGGTAACACATGCCCACCTCCAGGCTTCAAGACAGAGCAGAGACCAGTCTAATAACTCACCCCCAACACGGTGCTCCCCACAAACAGCCAGAGTACCCCTCTTCCCACCTTTCCTGGAGGATCTTTCATAGCATTGTCTACAGATGTGTGATTGAGAACTTTGTTTGGGTTAATAAATCCACGATTCTATCTACCAGGTAAGACCTCAAGTGAGGGAGGGTAGAGCCAGATTAAACAATGCTCATTACCTCCTGAATCTTTCATGCTGGTTATTGAATTATACATCTTCTTTCATAAATGATTGAACGAAAGTGATTATGTGATGCTTTGTCATTGTGTGTGTGTGTCTTCTGTGTGTGTCTGCTGTGTGGGGGTTATCCATAGAGATGGATGGGGGATAGGTGGAGAGAGATGAGACAATTTCTCTTCCTCCTCAGGATAAAAACTCCCCCCTCTCCTCTCTCTCTTTCATCCTCCTTTTTTCTGTTTAGTACATTTCTACACATCTCCCTGTGGTGTGTGTGCGCCGCGTGCGCCGCGTGCATGCGTTTTTTGTCTGCGTGTGTGTTTCTCTGTACGTGTCTGTGTGTGTGTTTCTCTCCTTGTCCACAGAGTTAATGGTCTCCCAGCCCCCCTCCTGGTCTAAGTGTGGTTGCCGTGGAGACAGTGTGTCAGCCACATCTACAGTAGCTCTACAATGATTATTGGACAACAGGGTGGAGGGGAGAGGAAAAGAGGACAGGAGAGGTGAAGAGAAGATAAAGAGAGGAGAGGAAAGGAGAGGAGATATGTGTGCACATAGGGAAGTCTCCTCGGTCAATCATCCCAGAGCTCTATATGACCTTTACACACTATACCCAGTGGTGGTGGTTTGACTGTTCAAAACACACTCTCTCACTCATTCACATTCACACACACATACACCTTAGATAATTGAGCATGAGTCAATAAGGTTAAAAAACAGCGTGGTTGACGTGTGTGTTAGTCAGCCATATTTATTAGCTGTTGTGGCATTTCTAGGAGCTGGTCGGCTGTGTATGACTTGACCTCTGCATTGATTTCTATGACGTGTGAGAGCTACAAGGACACCAAGAGCTTTGATTAATGGGTGATGTCACACACACACACAATGGGTTATCTTGCTGTTAATGTCACCAGTGACACAATATGTCACTTAGCAATAAGTGCTTCCTGACAGTGAGGCCAGTGCGTGCCAGGGCTAACTAGCAGCCAACCAGTGCTTATATGGGAGACCATGACAACAGCTTATGACAACAGCTTAATGTCAACAGCTTTATGTCAACAGCTTTATGTCAACAGCTTTTGTGTACAGAAAACACACACACAAACACTGCTCCCCAATCATGTAAGAACAGGACACTGTCTCTCGCCAAGATGAAAATGAAACAACATAAATAAGAAAAATATCCTTCAGAGATGGAAAGAAGGATGAACAGAAGAGGGGGATGAACAGAAGAGGGGGATAAACAGAAGAGGGGGATGAACAGAAGAGGAGGATAAACAGAAGAGGGGGATGAACAGAAGAGGGGGATGAACAGAAGAGGGGGATAAACAGAAGAGGGGGATGAACAGAAGAGGGGGATGAATAATAAAGGGGGAGGGATAAACAAGTGTGTTTCGGTAAGGTCTTGGGGCCGGAAAACAAACATCCAATGAGAAGCCCTAATTGGTCAAAGGAACTGCTGTCTCTAACGAGCTGTTAATTAACTGCACTTTCACTCAGCACACACACGCACAAACACACACACAAATGCGCACACACACTCTCACTCTCTCTTCCATCCCCTGCTTGGGGTGTTTACCTTAAGTTAGTCAACAGCAACGCCAACTGAGGTTGCACACAAAACATCACCGGGGCCGAGCTCCCTGCCCACCGGGGCCGAGCTCCCTGCCCACCGGGGCCGAGCTCCCTGCCCACCGGGGCCGAGCTCCCTGTCCACCGGGGCCGATAATACCAGGTTGTGATTGAGAAAGGACCTAAAAATTGTCAAAGACTCCAGCCACCCGAGTCATAGACTGTTCTCTCTGCTACCTCACGGCAAGTGGTACCGGAGCGCCAAGTCTGGGACCAAAAAGCTCCTGAACAGCTTCTACCCCCAAGCCATTAGACTGCTGAACAGTTAATCAAATGGCCCCCAGACTATTTACATTGACCCCCTTTTTATTTCCACTGACTTTCTTGCACATTCACTGGACTCTACCCACACACACAAAACACACAGACACTCACATATACACACTTTCACACTATCTATCCTAATTGCCTAGTCACTGTTACCCCTACCTACATGTACATATCACCTCAATTACCTCAACTACCTTGTACCCCTGCGCATTGACTCGGTACCGGTACTCATTGTATAGCCTCGTTATTGTTATTTTATTGTGTTACAATTTCTTTTTTTCTTTCTACAGATTTTTCATACTCATTTACTCTCTATTGTTGGGGAAAGGCTTGTAAGTAAGCATTTCACAGTAAAGTCTACACTTGTTGTCTTTGGCGCATGTGACAAATACATTTTTATTTGAAACAAAATGATACACATAAAAACAAACACACACACATGCTTCAATATTCAGCCTGTTGAGTGGCCTCGGGCATGGCTCTGCCTGCCACCTGGCCACAGCATGCAAGAGGTTACTGTTCTACTTATACACTCAGGAGTAAGCCCTTACACAACGTGTGTCGGGTGCAGGTTTGCAGTGTGTGTGTGTGTGTGTGTTTGTGTGAGCACGCTCATGTGTGATCTCTCACCACATCTTTCCGCTTCTGACTTCATTTGCATAATCTGCATAATGAGCCTGGCTGTAATTGGCCGTGGCCAGGTATAGGAGATCATGTGGTTTAGTAGGAGATGATAATGAATCACACTAATTGGCCTGAACATAACAAGCTGCTCCTCTACATCTACCTCCCATCTGGAGAGGAGGAGGAAGGGTGGGATGGAGCAGGGAGGGGGGAGGAGGATGAAGAGGGGGAAAGGGAGGAGAAGTGAGAGAGGATGAGACAGGAGGGGAGGGAAAGAGGAAGGGAGAGGGGGAGGTAGGTAGGGAAGGGAAGAAGGAAAGGACATGGGGAAGGAGGGGGATAGAGAAAGGAGACAAGATGAGAGAGGAGGTGAAGAGAATAGAACAGATCTCTCTAATGTTCTGCTGTTGTCATGCAGAAACCTCTATGTGTATGAAGACTATATAATACAGGGATCAATGTTCTCCATCTCTCTCCCTCTTCATCTAACTCTTACTTAATTTATCTCACTCTCTCTCCATCTCACCCACACTCCTTCATTCCCTCTATCTCTATATGTGTGTATGTGTGTGTGCGTGTGCCTGTGCCTGTATGTGAATGAGTGTGTGTGACACTGCCACTGTATCTGCTACACAGATGGCAGAGGTAAGTAACCCTTTCACGCAAACAAAGAAAGGTAATTCTCTCTATATAGGACACGAACAGTACACTTCAAAAGCAGAGCAAACACACACACTCCTCCCCTTTCTCCTCCCTGGGGGTGGGGGGTGGGGGGGTGGAGGCAGGGTAATAAACAGGATTATAGCTCATCTAACAGCAGTGCGTGTGGCAGTGTGTGTGTTGGCTGAAGATAAACAGCACAAGCACCTCTCTCTCTCTCTCTCTCTCGCTCTCTCTCTGCATGGTTTCCCTTAGTAATTGTTACAGTGGCTCAGGCATTTCTCTGTTCTTGGCTGGCTTAGTTAGACTGCATCTCAACAGCCTAACATGACATCCCTTTCTTGTTTTCTTTCATCTCTCTCTAAAGGTCACACTACTCTCTCTCTGTCTCTCTTTTCTCTGTCCCACTCTCTCTGGCTCTCTTTCCTCTATCTCTCTCTGTCTCTCGTTCCTCTCCCTCTCCCTCTCTCTCTGTCTGTCTTTCCTCCATCTCTCTTTTTTTGTCTCTGTCTCTCACAACATGTCGCAGCTGCCAGTGTTGAATGATGACTGAAAAACAGAGAAAGGAGAGGAAAAGGAGAGGAATAGAGAATGGACAGAAATAAAGTTAGATTAGAGAGAGAGAGAAAAATAGAGAGCTTTTGTGACATTGCTTGATGTAATTTTCCAAATCAATGATGTAGTGTATTTTCCTCCCCTGCTGTGGGCTAGGTTACTGTGTGTGTGTCCATATTTGTGCATGTCTGTATGTATGAGGGGTGATAAAAGCCATAAATGAATCAAAGGGGGCGACTGAACATCTTACTAAAACCATGTTGAACTCGTGAACGCCTGAACGCATATTTAAATTACTTTTTAAATGTATTATTACAGTTACACGTTCACACTTGAATGCGGGTATGCGTGAACGTGTCATTATTTGTATATTTTTATATCGAATCTTTTACAATTTCAATAAATATATAGAAAAAAAGTGAAGGTGTGTGTGTGTGTGTGTGTGTGTGTGTGTGTGTGTGTGTGTGTGTGTGTGTGTGTGTGTGTGTGTGTGTGTGTGTGTGTGTGTGTGTGTGTGTGTGTGTGTGTGTGTGTGTGTGTGTGTGTGTGTGTGTGTGTGTGCGCAGCAGGATTTGGAATCAGACGAGGGACACCGGAGAGTCTCAGTCATGTTTTCCCTTATCTTATTCTGGACTGATTATTCAGTAATGTTTAGGGCTGTTGGTAGCCAAGCCTACCAGTTGTTTCAGTTGTTTTTATAAATTAAACTGTGTATTTTGCAATAATAATGTAATATTTTTAGCACATTTATTATTTGGCCTTTGTAGTTCCCTAGCCTCAGAGCTGTTGCCAGACTATGCTCAGCTTGGGAGAATAGTTTTCCCAAGGGGGCAGGAGGGCACTCTTTTTGATGCCTTATTTATAGATACAGTGCATTGGGAAAGTACTTTTTTGACATTTTGTTACGTTACAGCCTTATTCTAAAATGTATTAAATAAAACATTTTCTTCATAAATGTACATGCAATACCCATAATGACAAAGCCAAAACAGGTTTATAGAAATGTGTGCAGGGGCCTCCCTAGTGGCAAGGTGGTCTAAGGCACTGCATCATAGTGCTAGAGGCATCACTAGAGACCCGGGTTCGATCGCGGGCTGTATCACAACCGGCTGTGATCGGGCGGCGCACAATTGGCCCAGGTTGGGGAGGGTTTGGCCGGGTGGGGATTACTTGGCTAATTGTGCTCTAGCGACTGCTTGTAGCGGGCTGGGCGCCTGCAGGCTGACCTTGTCGTCAGTTGAATACTATTTTTATTTTATTTCACCTTTATTTAACCAGGAAGGCCAGTTGATAACAAGTTCTCATTTACAACTGCGACCTGGCCAGTTTCCTCTGACACATTGGTGTGGTGGCAGATGTTAAGAAGCGTGGTTTGGCGGGTCATGTTTCGGAGGATGCATGATTCGACCTTCGCCTCCTGAACCGATTGGGGAGTTGCAGTAATGAGACAAGATCGAAATTGGGGAGAAAAAGGGGCTACAATACAAAAAAATACTTAAATAACAATGTTTGCAAATGTATAAAAAATAAATAACAGAAATACCTTATCTACATAAGTATTCAGACACTTTTCTATGACACTTGAAATTGAGCTCAGGTGCATCCTGCTTTCAATGATCATCCTTGAGATGTTTCTACAAATTCAATTGATGGGACATAATTTGGAAAGGCACACACCTGTCTATATAAGGTCCCACAGTTGACAGTTTACGTCAGAGCAAAAACCAAGCCATGAGGTCGAAGGAATTGTTCGTAGAGCTCCGAGATAGGATTGTATCGAGGCACAAATCTGGGGAAGGGTATCCAAAAAATTCTGCATCATAGGAGGTCCCCAAGAACACAGTGGCCTCCATAATTCTTAAATTGAAGAAGTTTTGAACCACCAAGACTCTTCCTAGAGTTGGCCGCCCTGCCACACTGAGCAATCAGTGGAGAAGGGCCTTGGTCAGGGATGTTACCAAGAACCCGATGGTCACTCTGACAGAGCTCCAGAGTTGCTATGTGGAGATGGGAGAACCTTCCAGAAAGACAACCATCTCTACAGCACTCCACCAATCAGGCCTTTATGGCAGATTGGCCAGACGGAAGCCATTCCTCAGTAAAAGGCACGACAGCCCGCTTGGAGTTTGCCAAAAGGCACCTAAAGACTCTCGGATCATGAGAAGCATGATTCTCTGGTCTGATGAAACAAAGATTGATTCCAAACACCAGTCTTAATGTCAACAGTGAAGAGGCGACTCCGGAATGCTGGTCTTCTAGGCAGAGATCCTATGTCCAGTGGCTGTGTTCTTTTGCCCATCTTAATCTTTTATTTTTATTGGCCAGTCTGAGATTATTATTTTTTTGCAACTTTGCCTAGAAGGCCAGCATGTGTTTTGTGGGTACTATGTAATGACGCTGCCAGTTGAGGTCTTGTGAAGGGTCTGTTTCTCAAACTAGACACTCTAATGTACTTGTACTCTTGCTCAGTTGTGCACTGGGGCCTCCCACTTCTCTTTATATTCTGGTTAGAAACAGTTTGCCCTGTTCTATGAAGGGAGTAGTACACAGCATTGTACGAGATATTCAGTTTCTTGGCAATTTCTCGCATGGAATAGCCTACATTTATCAGAACAAGAATAGACTGACGAGTTTCAGAAGAAAGTTATTTGTTTCTGGCCATTTTGTTCAGACTAACCAACTATGGAGCCCAGGGCAAGAACGTCTTTAACCAACTCTGGTCGAAAAAGTACTCTAATTCAGAAACACAGGAGTGGCATGTTATAAATAATTGGGAGAAGCCCAGGTAAAATAGACACAGAAATAGGCTAACTTGTGTTATCCAGACGAAGCGCTGGGCTGTTTTGTGCGTCTCCGTGGCGGGAGTGACAATATCAGGACCATGACCAGCGGCCAAGCGCTCGGCCAAATAGATAACGCGACAGTCTCATCTCAATGCAACAACAGAAACGGATGAATTTTCTTTAGGAAACGTTCTGAACAGATATTGAAAGAATTAGCAAACTCACACACTCACACCTGTCAAAAGGACCCATTAATCAAAGCCACCAGCGCACCTCAAACGCACAACAACAAATCACATTTCTCCTTTCCTAAGAATGTCGGCTATTAAAAACCTATATAGGCCTATAGGATCATGCTAAAACAACGTAGCCTATCAAATGAATTGACAAGGAAGGTTTGAAGGTGGATAGCGAGACATCTATGCAATACTAGACATATGATGAAGATGAACTTTACAACCATTCAACGTTTTAGTGTGGTTATGCTGATTGCTGACACCACATTTTCATTTGTGTATATGATAGGCCTATTTAAATCTGTCACCGGTGGATATTTTTTGTCTCTGTCTTGCATAGCACATGTTCAGGTGGTATGGCAGCATAGTCCTATGAATGATAGATTAATATATTATTAATTTCTCATTAACACATACTGTATCTCTGTCTTCACTGTTCCCATCTTGCACAATTCACACATCTCTGCTGGCATCAGCTCCACTGGCCTCTCTTGCTTCCCCTCTTCTCTCTCTATTCTTAATAGCTTTGTACTGAACGAGTAGCCTATAGCTCAATGCGAGTCACAGGAATAGCAATACCGTTTTTTTCACTTATTTAGAGACATTTTTTAAACAAATATTAGAGGAGAAAAGCAGAGGATGAAGTAGGCTGCAGCACTGGAAATGAACTGTGACAAGTATCTCTGGTGGGATTCTCTGGCAACAGCTTTAGTGGCCATGTCTGCAGTCAGCATGCCAATTGCACGCTCCCTCAAACTTGAGACATCTATGGCATTGTGTTCTGTGCCAAAACTGCACATTTTAAAGTGGCCTTTTATAGTCCCCAGCACAAGGTGCACCTGTGTAATGATCATGCTGTTTAATCAGCTTCTTGATATCCCATACCTGTCAGGTGGATGGATTATCTTGGCAAAGGAGAAATGATCACTAACAGGGATGTACGGAAATTTGTGCTCATAATTTGAGAGAAATAAGATGTTTGTGCATATGGATAATTTCTGGGATTTTTTATTTCACCTCATGAAACATGGGACCAACACTTTACACTTTACATATTGTGTTTATATTCAGCGTAGTTAAAAAGAAATTTGGAATGGATATGCCAATATGGCAATAACAGAGGCAGAAAGACACCTTCACTTTTTTTGCTAAATGCATGCAGAATAAAGACATTTAAACAAAATATTTTTTGAAAATATTAAATAAAACAATAAATAATATAATTGAAGGCAATAATAATAAAAGCTCATGTTGCCGCACACAGAGACCATTCATATAATTGGATTTACGTTTTATTTATTTATTTATAAAAAACACAATGGGTCTTGTTTAATGAAACCATATTATTTATTTTCATGTTATATCAAAACCATGTTCGTTAAAACAGAACAAAATATCTCATGCAGTATAAAGCCTAACAGAGCTAACCACAAAGGCCCTTTTTAATGAAACGAACGCAGTCCATAGGTCATATGCCTTTTATCCATCACTTTAAATGCCCGTGGAGAAAGAGGATGTCGCTCACAGAGGAGGGCTTGAGCATGGAGCGTCTCTCCTCTAAAATTGGGCCACACACACTGAATGCCCGCTCGGAGGGGGCACTGGAAGCCAGGATGCTGAGGACGTGGCAAGCAAGGTTGCTGAGTGCAGGGAACTGAAATATCTGCCTGCCACCACAACAGAACAGCGCCGGGTCTGCTTGTTCGACTGAGGTAGAGTTTGACTGCCACATATTATTTTATTTAGTTTTCCCATGGTCTTGACTCAGGCGTAATGGTATCTGCTCCATCCTCCCAGTTGGAGAACTTGCGGTATGGGACTGCTGGTCTCTTTGTTTTGTAGGCCTTTAATTTTAAGGAACAAAGTTTTACACTATCATGGAAATAAAAACTATAGTTTAATGAAACAAGAGCCATTGTGTTTGCAGCCGGCGTGCAGCGAAAATCACCCGTGGTTTATTTCTGTTGCCTATAGGTTGCCTGCATGGGATGAACTGTTTTGCTCTATCTATTGCATGATGATAGAGTTGTATATCTCAATTAGACCGATCTGGTTGAATAAAGGTGAAATACCAGGTTAAATAATAAATAATTAACCTGGTTAAATAAAAATAGTGGTTCAATTGGTCTTTGCATGCAGCAAACCTACAGGCTTATATGCCTTCATTATTTTTTTTAAATTATGTTTTTGCCTTTGTTGCTTTTGTAGAGCAGTTAAATTAACTTTTACTCCAAAAAATCCCATTCTATCAAAAAGAAGTTTAAATGCCTTTATTATATAGTAATTATTAATCAGCTCGCCTTGCACTCGCTGTTTCAGCATGCAAGCAGCCTCCATTCGGCACACCACACACAAACACATGTGGCCCAAACTGGCGAGGAATGAATGAACAATGAAGTTGAGGAAGCAAGACTTATCTGTGAATAATGCAACAAAAGGTATTTTATAGCCTAGAATATAATGACCAAAGAATAGAAAGATGGGACCAACATTTTTTTATATTTTGAAGTTGTCTGCCTGACCAACTGCTCCTGCCCACAGCATGAAAAATGCCCTCTACTATAACCATCCCCTGATAACTGGGACATGAGGCACAAGGCAGAGGCAATTCTTGCAGAAATATGTTTTCATTGATTCGCTTTCACATGTGTGTTCACAGATCCATTGACACATTCACACGTGTCAATGTGTGAACGCACGTGTGAATGAACACGTGAACATGCGTGTGAAAGCCTAAGAACAATAAATGTGTCTTCATTGACAGTCCAGGTTAATTCAAGACGGTTTCTTAGGCGGTAAGTTACACATGACTTGGTGAGACGTATCAGCAGCTACATTAGACTCGATTTAGTCCCCATTTCACCCCTCATACATATGTGTGCATATCCTTGTGTGTGCTTGTCAGTGTGTGAGTGTGTATGTGTGTGAGACAGGTTTATGAGGGGGGTTTATGGGTGAAGTAGACTGATGACTGGGTCTCCAGCAGCAGTAAAACTGTTACTGTTATTATTACCACTGTAGATCTACACATTATAGTGGCCTCAGTTACACACCTCTTAAACGTCTGCACACACACACCCTGTGATTCCTGTGTGTAGAAGGTCAAAGCGGAGTAGAGAAGGTTAGAACCCCAGAGAGTGTCTGCCTGCACAGCTACACCATTAATCATCTTGGTTGCTATTCTCTGTGGGCAGGCACACAAACCCATGCACACAAGCAAACAAACACACACACATACTTTTTCTGTCCCTGTTCTATGGCAGGTCCTACTACGCAGATGCTTTTCTCTCTCTCTTTTTCACTTTGGGTCGTTCCATGAAATCAGTGCCTTTGATATTTTAAGTAGAAATTGTGCGCCAATATTGAATTTTAAAAGCCTGTTATATTAAATTAAGTGCCCTTTTATATAAACCACATGGAGAATTCAATAAATCAGATTTTTTTTACATGAATAGAGTCTTGTTAATATGCCAAAATTCAGCATTTTGACGTGTTTCTCTGTCAACCCTGTGTCACTTCTAGGAAGATTTTAACCCACTATATCCCCAAACCTACTCCAAGTTTCACCATCATAGTAAAGTCCTAGTTATTTTGTTGCTTTCTAAAGTAATTTCTGAATATTATTATTTATGCAATGTGATTAGTGATTCATTTATGTCTGTCACTCGTTTTAAGTTCAAACCCTGTATCATGAACTGAACTTTTGTTTTAATATGGTGGAACTATTTATTTAAAAATGTTTTTCTAAAAAGAAACATCGAACATCTAATAGTTCAATCATAATGTAAAAGCAGGTGAGCTGGTTCTACTCTTTTTGGACATTTACTGGTGTTTTGTGGTGGAAAACTGAGCGGTCGAGCATAACACGTCAACCCTGTTATCAAGAAAGACAGGCTAGAAATGTTTAACAATGTAAAACAAATGTGTGAAGCTTGCATTCAATTGCCAACCACCAGTTACACACAACAAGCTTCCATTCCCCCTGTAAAAAGGGGATTTATGGCTGATTTAAGAAGAACTCGTCAACCCTGTTACGGTCAACCCTGTTATAGTCAACCCTGTTACTTTATTTGGCACTTAATTGGCACTTACTATAGTAATTTTTGTATTTAGCCTCTTGAGATGGGGAAAACATGTTTTTTATGAAGTTGAAAATGTGCTCTTTATGATAGAATGTAAAAAATTAGGTGAAATATTTTTTTTTTTTTACCAAGTTACACTTCTCAAAATGCACCGAATTGGTGGAACGTGTGTGTGTGTGTGTGTCTTTGTGAAGGAGAGGAGAATTTAGCAAATGATAGCGGGGTGATGGTGGGCTGAACATCCCCCTTTTCTCTTTCTTTTTTTCTTCTCTCCTCTCAGTGCCTCCTTCAGAGGCTTGCTACTTTTTGTTTTTACAAAGGGAGAATGGGGGGGGGGGGGGGGGGCTCTGAGCAGTGTTTGTTTGTGTGTTTGTATGTGTTTGTATGTGTGTGCGTGTGTCTTCCAGCAATGAGGGGATTTCAGGAACAGAACTGAAGGAAGCATTTTGTTCAGTCGGAGAAGAGAGAGAGTGAGAGATAATCTTACTGTGTGTGGAATATCTTATTCTATGGTTCAACAGGAAGGGAAGATAGAGAGGGGGTAGGGAGGTAGGTAGGAAGGAGAGAGAGAGAGAGAGAGAGAGAGAGAGAGAGAGAGAGAGAGAGAGAGAGAGAGAGAGAGAGAGAGAGAGAGAGAGAGAGAGAGAGAGAGAGAGAGAGAGAGAATTGAATTGAGATTGAGAGAGAGAGAGAGAGAGAGAGAGAATAAGATGACAGGAAGGGGAGAAAACTGCATTTATGAAGGGAAATATATGCAAAACAGCTGTTAAATAGCTGTGAAGTGGAGCAGCTGCTCAGGAGACAGAGGGTGATGGAAGGAGGGAGAAAAGGAGGGAGGGAGGGTGGGACATGTGAAGGGAAGGTAGGTGAGAGGGGATAGGTACAGGAGAGAGAAATGGATAGACCGAACGCAACGGACAGACTGAGGGAGGGAGGGAGGGAGGGAGGGAGGGAGGGAGGGAGGGAGAGAGAGAGAGAGAGAGAGAGAGAGAGAGAGAGAGAGAGAGAGAGAGAGAGAGAGAGAGAGAGAGAGAGAGATATGGGAGAAGGCAGATATCTCTAGGAGAGATTGAGGAGATAATAGGTGAGGCAGGTTATGAAGTGTACGAGGTGGGATCATGGTTAGGTGTACGAGGTGGGATCAAATCAAATCATCACGTGTTTAGTAGATGTTATTGCGGGTGTAGCGAAATTCTTGTGTTTCTAGCTCCAACAATGCAGCAACAAGGGTGTACTCCAAGGCTCGATCCTAGGACCCACGCTCTTCTCAATTTCCATCAACAGCATAGCTCAGGCAGTAGGAAGCTCTCTCATCCATTTATATGCAGATGATACAGTCTTATACTAAGCTGGTCCCTCCCTGGAATTTGTGTTAAAAGTTCTACAACAAAGCTTTCTTTGTGTCCAACAAGCTTTCTCTGTGCTTAACCTTGTTCTGAACACCTCCAAAACAAAGGTCATGTGGTTTGGTAAGAAGAATGCCCCTCTCCCCACAGGTGTGATCACTACCTCTGAGGGTTTAGTGCTTGAGGTAGTCATCTCCTACAAGTACTTGGGAGTATGGCTAGACGGCACACTGTCCTTCTCTCAGAACATATTAAAGCTGCAGGCTAAGGTTAAATCTAGACTTGGTTTCCTCTATCGTAATCACTCCTCTTTCACCCCAGTTGCCAAACTAACCCTGATTCAGATGACCATCCTACCCATGCTAGATTATGGAGGCAAGCAAGGGTGCTCTCGAGCGGCTAGATGTTCTTTACCATTCGGCCATCAGATTTGCCACCAATGCTCCTTATAGGACACATCACTGCACTCTATACTCTGTAAACTGGTCATCTCTGTATACCCGTCGCAAGACCCACTGGTTGATGCTTATTTATAAAACCCTCTTTTACCTCACTGCCCCCTATCTGAGATACCTACTGCAGCCATCGACATCCACATTCAACACCCGTTCCGCCAGTCACATTCTGTCAAAGGTCCCCAAAGCACACACATCCCTGTGTCGCTCGTCTTTTCAGGTCGCTGCAGCTAGCGACTGGAACGAGCTGCAACAAACACTCAAACTGGACAGTTTTATCTCAATTTCTTCATTCAAAGACTCAATCATGGACACTCTTACTGACAGTTGTGGCTGTTTTGCGTGAAACGTTGTTGTCTCTACCTTCTTGCCCTTTGTGCTGTTGTCTGTGCCCAATAATGTTTGTCCCATGTTTTGTGCTGCTACCATGTTGTGCTGCTGCCATGTTGTGTTTCTACCATGTTGTTGTCATGTTGTGTTACTACCATGCTGTGTTGTCATGTGTTGCTGCCATGCTATGTTGTTGTCTTAGGTCTCTCTTTGTGTAGTGTTGTGTTTTCTCTCTTGTCGTGATGTCTGTTTTGTCCTATATTTTAATTAATTTTTGTAAAAATAAATATCCCAGCCCCCATCCCCGCAGGAGGCCTTTTGGTAGGCCGTCAGTGTAAATAATAATTTGTTCTCAACTGACTTTCCTAGTTAAATTAAATAAAAATTGTTTAAACACAATCTAAAGTGAAGGAATGGAATTAAGAATATATAAATATTTGGACGAGCTATGTCAGAGCGGCATAGACTAAGATACAGTAGAATAGAATACAGTATATACAGTTCAAGTCGGAGGTTTACATACAGTTAGGTTGGAGTCATTAAAACTCGTTTTTCAACCACTCCACAAACTTCTTGTTAAAAAAATATCGTTTTGGCAAGTCGGTTACGACATCTACTTTGTGCATGACACAAGTCATTTTTCCAACAATTGTTTACAGACAGATTATTTCACTTAGAATTCACTGTATCACAAATCCAGTGGGTCAGAAGTTAACATACACTAAGTTGACTGTGCCTTTAAACAGCTTGGAAAATTCCAGAAAATGATGTCATGGCTTTAGAAGCTTCTGATAGGCTAATTGACATAATTTGAGTCAATTGGTGGTGTACCTGTGGATGTATTTCAAGGCCTACCTTCAAGCTCAGTGCCTCTTTGCTTGACATCATGGGAAAATCAAAGAAATCAGCCAAGACGTCAGAATAAAAATTGTAGAACGCCACAAGCCTGGTTCATCCTTGGGAGCAATTTCCAAATGCCTGAAGGTACCACGTTCATCTGTACAAACAATAGTACACAAGTATAAACGCCATGGGATCACGCAGCCGTCATACCGCTCAGGAAGGAGACACATTCTGTATCCTAGAGATGAACATACTTTGGTGCGAAAAGTGCAAATCAATCCCAGAACAACAGCAAAGGACCTTGTGAAGATGCTGGAGGAAACCGGTACAAAAGTATCTATATCCACAGTAAAACGAGTCCTATATCGACATAACCTGAAAGGCCGCTCAGCAAGGAAGAAGCCACTGCTCCAAAACCTCCATAAAAAGCCAGACTACGGTTTGCAACTGCACATGGGAACAAAGATCATACTTTTTTGAGAAATGTCCTCTGGTCTGATGAAACAAAAATGGAACTGTTTGGCCATAATGACCATCGTTATGTTTGGAGGAAAAAGGGGGAGGCTTGCAAGCCGAAGAACACCATCCCAACCGTGAAGCACAGGGGTGGCAGCATCATGTTGTGGGGGTGCTTCGCTGCAGAAGGGACTGGTGCACTTCACAAAATAGATGGCATCATGAGAAAGTGGATATATTGAAGCAACATCTCAAGATATCAGTCAGGAAGTTAAAGCTTGGTCGCAAATGGGTCTTCCAAATGGACAATGACCCCAAGCATACTTCCAAAGTTGTGGCAAAATGGCTTAAGGACAACAAAGTCAAGGTATTGGAGTGGCCATCACAAAGCCCTGACCTCAACCCTATAGAAAATGTGTGGGCAGAAATGAAAAAGCATGTGTGAGCAAGGAGGCCTACAAACCTGACTCAGTTACACCAGCTCTGTCAGGATGAATGGGCCAAAATTCACCCAACTTATTGTGGGAAGCTTGTGGAAGGCTACCCGAAATGTTTGACCCAAGTTAAACAATTTAAGAGCAATGCTATCAAATACTAATTGAGTGTATGTAAACTTCTGACCCACTGGGAATGTGATGAAAGAAATAAAAGCTGAAATAAATCATTATCTCTACTATTATTCTGACATTTCACATTCTTAAAATAAAGTGGTGATCCTAACTGATCTAAGACAGGGAATTTTTACTAGGATTAAATGTCAGGAATTGTGAAAAAGTGAGTTTAAATGTATTTGGCTAAGATGTAGGTAAACTTTCAACTTCAACTTTAATCTAATACTGTAACTGATGCATAGTCCCTCCCTATCAGTTAATAGTCCCTCCCTATTAGCTGTCTCTTACCTGTGACACAGTAGAGATAAGTGATACATGTTCTGGGTGTGAATGTGCTGAGTCTTACCAGATAGTTACTGCCTGGCCATGCTATTACAGAAGTATTACAACTACCCTAAAACACACATGGGTCTTGTAGACCTGGCACACATTACAGCCAGACATTTGGGCTCTGCACAGGGTTGTAAAACTTTATTATTCCCTGCCTCTCTCTCCTATTGCTCTCTGCCTCTCTCTGCCAGGGTGGCAGGTAGCTTAGTGGTTACAGCGCTGGGCCAGTAACTGAAAGGTTGCTGGATTGAATCCCCAAGCTGACAAGGTCAAATCTGTCGTTCTGCCCCTGAACAAGGCAGTTAACCCACTGTTCCCCGGTAGGCAGTCATTGTAAATATGAATTTGTTCATAACTGACTTGCCTAGTTAAATGTAAAAAATATGGATGAGGTGCTGTCATACACTGTAGCCTAGCCTTAGGCATACCCTATATGAAGCAATGGGCCTGCCTCTTTAGCTTATATGATGACTGACTGCATGTATAAGACACTTTATGTAAGTTACTTTGTTTTCACTTGTAGAAATAGCCTCTTCAGTCTACACGTTTGTATTTTTTATTTTTTTATTATTACAGTGGTGACTGCATGGTGATGACTGATGATGACAACATAGGACAAGAAAATACTGATGATTTCTTCCTAACAGTGGACATCGCCCATAGACTTTCAGTAATATAATGTCTTCGATGTCTGTGGCCGTGTCTCTAGGGGGGGTGTCTGTTTGAGCAGGTGCTTGCCCTCCGAGAAGAGAGAAAGAGAGAGAGTTTAGTTCACTTTTGTTTATCAATTGCTTTGCCAATGTAAACATATGTTTCCCATGCCAATAAAGCCCTTAAATTGAATTGAGAGAGAGAGAGGATATACTGTATATACTGTATAACATTTTAAATGTCTCTATTCTTTTGAAACTTTTGTGAGTGTAACGTTCACTGTTCATTTCTGATTGTTTATTTTACTTTTGTTTATTTCACTTCCTTTGGCAAACATATGTTTCCCATACCAATAAATGCACTTGAATTGAGATAGAGAGAGAGAGAAAGCTCGCGCGCGAGAGAGAGGCAAAGAGAGAGAGAAAGAAAGAAAGCTCGCGCGTGCGCGAGAGACAGGGAGAGAGAGACAGAGAGAGAGACAGCGAGAGAGAGAGAGAGAGAGAGAAAGAAAGCTCGCGCGTGCGCGAGAGACAGGGAGAGAGAGACAGAGAGAGAGACAGCGAGAGAGAGAGAGAGAGAGAGAGAGAGAGAGAGAGAAAGAAAGCAAGCTCGCGCGCGAGAGCGAGAGCGAGAGGGGGAGAGAGAGTGCGGTAGAGTACACCTCGCTATTTCATCTGAGTCTATGCCAAGGAACAGCGGTAGCCGATGGTTATTCTTTTATACTGGGATTAACGCAAAACCGAAGATTTAACCGTTTCTGTTTACGCGGTAAGTAGCCTAAACTAGTTGAAGTAGTATATGAGCGTTTAGTGCTCGTGTACCTCGTTAATTTATGTGGTTAGCCTACGTGTGAAATGTGTGTTATCGCTCCAGAAGTTGATTGAATCAGATAGAGGGAAAGATACGCACTACTGATGCCGCGGCCGTCTTCGCCTCTGCGCTCTCCATGTAGGCTACCGCTGTGTGGTACAGTATGTCTGTAGTGAGGATAGATCTCTCGCTCTCTTTCTCTCGTTCTTGTGGTATGTGTTATATGATTAATTTAATACCCATTTATGTTTTTTGTATTATAGAATTGAAGCGTAGCCTAGTCAATAACAGCTTGTGTCAATGTTTGCTGTGGAAGTTCAGTAGCTGGCAAACTAGTCCTTAGTCAAACAGAGGGCCAAGCAAGTCGTCTTGTTTAGCTGTGTGGTTGGAAAGTCATTACTCCATGAAGAGTAGCTACTCATGAGGGTGTATGTTACATAAGTTCCTCTGTAGGTAGACGGACCTTTAACAGCACCATCATGTTTATCTACTTTAATGCCGCGGGCCTCATTGCTCTGCATTCAAATGGATCAGATACGCTTTGTGTGTATGCTACACTCCCAGCAGGTAGAGTAGGCCAAACACACACACACACCCACTTTCCCACAGACGGGTAGATACACGTGCTGTAGCAGGTGTTGAGCAGCAGAGGAGATAAGCCATTTCACACACACACACACACACACACACACACACACACACACACACACACACACACACACACACACACACACACACACACACACACACAATGTGTAGCTGACCTGTGGTAGAGCAGCTGTTCAGCAGGGGTAGAGTAGCCTACACTAAACCAACAAGTCTCCTCTCCTATAGGCTTCAGGGAAAAAATGTGTTTTAGCAAACATTCTTATCCAGAGGAACTTACAGGAGCAATTAGGGTTAAGTGCCTTGTTCAAGAGCACATCAACAGATTTTTCACCTAGGTGGCTGCTAGGCTACCTGCCGTGCACTGGTGTCTGCCTGGACTGCACAGGTGCATTCAACAAGCTCTCACAATCTCACTGTAGAATTAGACGTTCAACCACGTTCTCCAAACGTCAAATTTCGAAGTTGCTCCCAACGTCAAATTTCAAAGAGTTTTTGTTGCTATTGCTACTCTGTATTGTTCCATTTCTCCTTAACGTAAAATGTAAAAGTTAAGGGTTAAGTTTACGCACTCATTCCAAATGGTTAAGGTTTTGGATAAGGTTCAAATAAAAAAAATACAAAAACAGTGTCCACGACTGGGATCCAAGACACTTCAGATCCAGAGTCATAGGATTACTTACTTACAGTTGAAGTCGGAAGTTTACATACACTTTGGTTGGAGTCATTAAAACTTGTTTTTCAACCACTCCACAAATGTATGGTTAACAAACTATAGTTTTGGCTAGTCTGTTAGGACATCTACTTTGTGCATGACACAAGTAATTTTACCAACAATTGTTACAGACAGATTATTTCACTTAGAATTCACGGTATCACAATTCCAGTGGGCCAGAAGTTTACATACACTAAGTTGACTGTCTTTAAACAGCTTGGAAAATTCCAGAAAATTATGTCATGGCTTTAGAAGCTTCTGATAGGCTAATTGACATAATTTGAGTCAATTGGAAGTGTACCTGTGGATGTATTTCAAGGCCTACCTTCAAACTCAGTGCCTCTTTGCTTGACATCATGGGAAAATCAAAAGAAATCAGCCAAGACCTCAGAAAAAAATAGTAGACCTCCACAAGTCTGGTTCATCCTTGGGAGCAATTTCCAAATGCCTGAAGGTACCACGTTCATCTGTACAAACAATAGTACGCAAGTATAAACACCATGGGACCACGCAGCCGTCATACCGCTCAGGAAGGAGACGCTTTCTGTCTCCTAGAGATGAACGTACTTTGGTGCGAAAAGTGCAAATCAATCCCAGAACAACAGCAAAGGACCTTGTGAAGATGCTGGAGAAAACCGGTACAAAAGTATCTATATCCACAGTAAAACGAGTCCTATATCGACATAACCTGAAAGTCCGCTCAGCAAGGATGAAGCCACTGCTCCAAAACCTCCATAAAAAGCCAGACTACGGTTTGCAATTGCACATGGTGACAAAGATCATACTTTTTGGAGAAATGTCCTCCAGCATCATGTTGTGGGGGTGCTTTGCTGCAGGAGTGACTGGTGCACTTCACAAAATAGATGGCATCATGAGGACGGAAAATTATGTGGATATATTGAAGCAACATCTCAAGACATCAGTCAGGAAGTTAAAGTTTGGTCGCAAATGGGTCTTCCAAATGGACAATGACCCCAAGCATACTTCCAAATTTGTGGCAAAATGGCTTAAGGACAACAAAGTCAAGGTATTGGAGTGGCCATCACAAAGCCCTGACCTCAATCCTATAGAAAATGTGTGGGCAGAAATGAAAAAGCATGTGTGAGCAAGGAGGCCTACAAACCTGACTCAGTTACACCAGCTCTGTCAGGATGAATGGGCCAAAATTCACCCAACTTATTGTGGGAAGCTTGTGGAAGGCTACCCGAAATGTTTGACCCAAGTTAAACAATTTAAGGGCAATGCTACCAAATACTAATTGAGTGTATGTAAATTCTGACCCACTGGGAATGTGATGAAAGAAATAAAAGCTGAAATAAATCATTCTCTCTATTACTACTCTACTATCTCTACATTTCACATTCTTAAAATAAAGTGGTGATCCTAACTGACCTAAGACAGGGAATGTTTGCAAGGATTAAATGTCAGGAATTGTGAAAAACTGAGTTTAAATGTATTTGGCTAAGGTGTATGTAAACTTCCGACTTCAACTGTACCTACTTGATTGTAATAGCGCTCACTGTTGCCCCTAGTGTCTGGTTTTGAAGGCAATTCCCAACGTCCTCAGGACATGGATAGACATCCAATTTCAAAGTCAATCTTTAACAGACCTGGCTGGGTGCTCTACCGTTCACTTCACTTTACAAAACTGTATGGGCCTATTCTATTTTAATTCTTAACTCTGCATTTTGATTCGGTATGATAATGATTTACAAACAATTTACAAACGGTAAACAAATGAACCAATAATGGTTTATAAGCAGATTATAATCATACCATCTAATACATTGTTCCAGGTATTTATGCTAAAAACATCCTGAAGTTACTCAGTTATATGACTTAATGTTTGAATGCACCAACTTACTTTCCCTCTTGGTACTCTGTATTAAACACCTGTCTGTGAGGAGTGGTTTGGGTGTTGTGGTGTGTGTGTGTGTGTGTGTGTGTGTGTGTGTGTGTGTGTGTGTGTGTGTGTGTGTGTGTGTGTGTGTGTGTGTGTGTGTGTGTGTGTGTGTGTGTGTGTGTGTGTGTGTGTGTGTGTGTGTGTGTGTGTGCATGGAGAAGAGAGATGAGTATGATTCTGCTGTAGACCACTGAGATACAGACAGTCTGTTCCTCACAGACAGTCAGCCCAAGGCCCTAAGGCTGGGTAACCAGGTGTCAACCAACTGGATTTAGACCACAGCCTCCTGAGCAAACACAACACACATAGAGAAAGAAGGAGCGAGGAAGAGAGAGAGGCACACAGTGTCTAAACTCTGGTGCCCAAACACCCAGTGTGACCTAGACCTGCTATCTGAAGAACAACTAGGGTCACCCAGCCACATAATAATTCACAAAGGCGCAGACGACCTGAGAGCACAGCAGGAAAGGGTGGCCACAGCACTCAAGGCAGTGATTGAAAAAGCTTCTTCCACTTTTTCCAACTCAGAAGTGGTTATCTCCACCCTGTTACAGTAAAAATACTTTCACCCTGCTACCATACAGCAGGGTAAAAGCAAGAATTTCCTGTGACTGTGCTTAAAAAAAAACGTTTACCTGGCCCACCACTCTAACCTGGACTTCAACAGTCTTTATGACCAGGTTCACCGATACAAAGCAACAGTCCCTACTTTTGCAAGGACCCTGAAAGACATCGTCCTCTGCTGCAGCCCCAGCACCTCACACAAGAGCAACAGAGCAATGGACACCCCGCCCGGACCTGCGAGGGTTCCACATGAACCTGCACCTAGAGGACCCACGTTGAGAGGACCCACGCCGAGAGAGCCTAAATCAAGACCACAGCACCACCAGGCACCAGATTTTACTATCTCATCCTGGAATATGCACGGTCTGAGAGTTAATCTGCCTTTGGCCTAAAGAGCAGTAACCCAGACTTCACAAAATAAATCAGAAATACAGACGTTGTCATCCTGCAAGAAGCATAGTATAGATGCAATGGACAGTATATTTGACTTATCAGCTAACATATCAAATTAAAACAATTCTAGCAGAAAACCTAAGAAAACGAACAACAAAAAGAAATGGTTTGATGAAGAATGCAAAAACCTAAGAAAGAAATTGTGAAACCTATCCAACCAAAAACACAGAGACCCAGAAAACCTGAACCTACGCCTTCACTATGGGGAAACACTAAAACAGTCCAGAAATACAATAAGAAAAAAGAAGGAATGTCAGAATGTCAGAAAACATACACACAATGCTCATTGTGATTGAAGAATCCATAGAATCAAATCACTTCTGGGAAATTGGAACAAACTAAACAAACAACAACATGAAGAGCTATCTATCCAAAATTGAGATGTATGGTTAACCACTTCTCCAGCCTTTTCTGCCATATAACAAAGAACCAAGAGCAAACACATATACATGATCATTTGCAAATCAGCTATTAAACACTACCAGAACCAACTGAATTCTCCAATTACATTGGATGAGCCAAAATACAAACCCTCCAACCCAAAAAGGACTGCGGTGTTGATGGTATACTAAGCAAAATTATAAAATATACAGATCACAAATTCAAATGGGCTATTCTTAAACTCTTCAACATTGTCCTCAGCTCTTGAATCTGCGTCAACAGTAACCTCGGAGAAATCCTCTGCAGTATCATCAACAGCAGACCCCACGTATATACATCCTGCACACCCTAATTGACAACAAAAAAACATACCAAAACAAAAGCAAAATCTTTTCATGGTTTGTTGATTTCAAAAAAGCTTTTGACTCAATTTGGCATGAGCGTCTGCTATACAAATTGATGGAAAGCAGTGTTGGGGGAGAACATGATATATTATACAATCCTTGTACACATATTTCTTTCCTCAGAGCCAAGGGGTGAGACAGGGATGCAGCTTGAGCCCCATTGGTGAGGGCATTAGAACAGTCTGCAGCACCTGGCCTCACCCTACTAGACTCTGAAGTCAAATGTTTATTGTTTGCAGATGATCTGGTACTTCTGTCCCCAACCAAGGAGGGCCTACAGCAACACCTAGCTCTTCTGCACAGATTCTGTCAGACCTGGGCCCTGACAGTAAATCTCATTAAGACATAAATAATGGTGTTCCAAAAAAAGGTCCAGTTGCCAGGACAACAAATACAAATACTATCTAGATACCATAGCCCTAGAGCACACAAGTAATTATACCTACCTCTGCTGAGGGGAGGACGGATCATAAAAATGTCTGGAGCAAATGGAATGGCATCAAACACATGGGAAAAATGTGTTTGATGTATTTGATACATTCCTCTCATTCGGCTCTAGCCATTACCACGTGCCCGTCCTCCCCAATTAAGTTTCCACCAACCTCCTGTGCTACCTCGGCCTAAACATCAACACCAGAGGTAACTTCCACAAAACTCTGAACGATTTAAAAGACAAGGCAAAAAATACTTTCCATGCCATCAAAAGGAACATAGAACTCGACATCCCAATTAGGATCTGGCTAAAAATACTTAAATCAGTTATAGAACCCATTGCTCTCTATGGTTGTGAGGTCTGGGGTCTACTCACCAACCAAGCATTCACAAAATGGGACAAACACCCAATTGAGACTCATGCAAAAATATCCTTCATGTTCATTGCAAAACTCCAAACAATGCATGCAGAGCAGAATTAAGAATATACCTACTAAATATCCAAATCCTGAAAAGATCTGTTAAATTCTACAACCACCTAAAAGGAAGCGATGTCCACACATTCCACCACAAAGCCCTTACCTACAGCGATATTAACCTAGAGAAGAGTCCCCTCAGCCAGCTGGTTCTGGATCTCTGTTCACATACACAAACAGACCCCACAGAGCCCCAGGACAGCAACACAATTATACCCAAACAAATTATGAGAAAACAAAAAGAGAACTATTTGACACACTGGAGGGAATCAACCAAAAAACAGAGCAAACTGGAATGTTATCTGTCCCTAAACAAAGAAAATCCTTTACTATGTACAGACCCAATGAGCATAGCCTTGTTATTGAGAGAGGTTGCCATAGGCAGACTTGGCTCTTGAGAGAAGAAAGGCTATGTGCACACTACTCACAAAATGACGTGGAAACTGAGAAGCACTTCCTTACGTCCTGCCAAAGGTATGACCATATTAGAGACACATATTTCCCACAGATCACACAAACCCAAAAAGAATTTGAAAACAAACCGAACATTGATAAACTCACATAACTGTTAGGCAAAATACTGCAATGTGCAATCACAGCAGCAAGATTCGTGGCCCGTTGCCATGAAAACTGTGCAACAAGTGGAGCACAAAGAACATTGTAAATACCACCAATATTGATCTGTTTACTTATCTTCCCCTACTATTCGTACTACAACTAGTTATACATTGTTAAAAACACTGTACATAGCTGATTTGAAACGTCTATTCTTTTAAAACCTTGAGTGCAATATTTACTTTAATGTTTTGATGTTGTTTTTTGTTGATGTTGTTTGCTTTGGCAATGTACACGTTTCCCATGCCAATAAAGCCCATTTGAATTGAACTAAATTGAGAGAGAGAGAATATAACACTGTTTCATGAGAGCTCTCCTAATCCTAGAGACAATGATAAGCAGCTCTTATCACAGAAACAGTGATTACAGTGTGATTATGCTGACAAACTGCCCATAGAATGGTTCTATTATTGTTCTCCAATGGGAGACTCCAGGAACAGAACCGGTATAGGCGCAGTCCCAATTCTACAACCCCCCTCCTCTCTTTCCCTTTATTGCTCTTTCTTCTCCTGGTTTCCTAGCTTTCTTTCATTACTTGATCCTAGGTGAAAGGACTGGATAGGTGTACAGAAGTAAAGCTTTCACCTATCTGCACTCTTAGAGAAAATGGTTCCCGAAAGGGTTCTTCGGCTGTCCCCATAGGATAACCCTTTTTAGTTCCAGGTAGAACCCTTTTGGGTTCCAGGTAGAACCCTCTGTGGAAAGGGTTCTAAATGTAACCCAAAAGGGTTCTTCCTGGAACCAAAATGGTTCTACCTGTAATCAAAAATAGTTTTTCAAAGGGTTCTCCTATGGGGACAGCCGAAGAACCCTTTTAGGTTCTATATAGCACCTTGTTTTCTAAGTGTGTAGTCCTTACAGATCAGTGTTCAAAACAGAAGAGAAGATTGTGAAGGAAAGAGCCCATGACCCCAAAAAATCATGTGAAAAAAGCATGTGAACAATTTCACAATCTCACGTGAAAAACGTCGTTTTCGCACACGTGTGAAGTTTCACATACATTTTTCACGTTTTTCCCTCGTGAAGAAAAAACTCCCCACGTGATATTTTTTTCACATTTATTTGTACACATTATTATTTTCATTACATCTGGTTTCCGATCCAGGGACCAACCCTGCTTAGCTTCAAAAGTGAACCAGCAGTGGGATGCAGGATGCTATGTTGCTGGAATGAATGTGCCAAAACTTGCAATTGGAAAAAAGGCAGCAAGGCCAGGGTAACATAACCAAAGATAGGGAAAATTGCAGAAAAGAGGGAATCATTTATTTAATTGCGTTATCATATATATATTTTTTACTGAAAACAATATACGTATATATATACAGTGAGGGGAAAAAGTATTTGATCCCCTGCTGATTTTGTACATTTGCCCACTGACAAAGAAATGATCAGTCTATAATTTTAATGGTAGGTTTATTTGAACAGTGAGAGACAGAATAACTCCATATCTCCGGATTCCTACCCCAAGCTTTGAACCTCTTCACCTGGATCATTGCAGCTAGCTAGCTGCTATCCGATTGGCTTCTCATGACTAACGTCTCTGTCCTGAAGTAAGCACCAATTAGCCTGGAGCTAGCCTTTGCTAGGCCCATCTCCCGGCTAGCTGAAGAGGTCCATCAGCCACTCCTTGGGCTACAATACCTATTTTGCCAATTGGCCTGGACCCCTTTAATTGCCTATACGGAGCCCCGCCGATCCATCACGACTGGACTACCGACGTAATCCACCCGAGGGTTTTTTTCAACAGGCTCCTCTGTCGCGACGTCCCCTGAATGCCCATCTGCTAGCCGCAGCCCGCTAGCTGTCTAGAGCATATCGGACTGTTAGCTGAAGAGGTCCATCAACCAATTTCTTGGGCTACTATACCTATTTTGCCAATTGGCCTGGAAGCTTTTACTACATGGACCCCTGCTGATCCATCACGACTTGGTCTGCCGACGTAACCGCACGAGGGGGCTACAACAGACTCCTTCCATCGCGATATCCCTCTAAGGCCCTTCTGCTAGCCTGCACTCCCCGGCCCGCTAGCTGTCTGAATCGCCGTGTCTCCAGCCCGCCCAGCTACTCACTGAACCCTATGATCACTCGGCTACGCATACCTCTCCCTAATGTCAATATGCCTTGTCCATTGCTGTTTTGGTTAGTGACTATTGTCTTATTTCACTGTAGAGCCTCCAGCGCTGCTCAATATGACTCAGCTAACCCTCTTGTCCCATCTCCCACACATGCGGTGACCTCTCCTGGCTTAATCGATGTCTCTAGAGACAATACCTCTCTCATCGTCACTCAATGCCTAGGTTTACTTCCACTGTATTCACATCCTACCATACCTTTGTCTGTACATTATGCATTGAATCTATTCTACCGCGCACAGAAACCTGCTCCTTTTACTCTCTGTTCCGAACATACTAGACGACCAGTTTTTATAGCCTTTAGCCGTACCCTTATCCTACTCCTCCTCTGGTGATGTAGAGGTTAATCATGGCCCTGCAGTGCCTAGCTCCACTCCCATTCCCCTCTCATTTGTTGACTTCTGTAACCGTAAAAGCCTTGGTTTCATGCATGTTAACATTAGAAGCCTCCTCCCTTAGTTTGTTTTATTCGGTGCTTTAGCAGACTCTGCAAACCCGGATGTCCTAGCCGTGTCTGAATCCTGGCTTAGGAAGGCCACCAAAAACCCAGAAATTTCCATCCCTAACTATAACATTTTCCAACAAGATAGAACTGCCAAAGGGTGCGGAGTTGCAATCTACTGCAGAGAGAGCCTGCAGAGTTCTGTCTTACTATCCAGGTCTGTGCCCAAACAATTTGAGCTTCTACTTTTAAAAATCCACCTTTCCAGAAACAAGTCTCTCACCGTTGCCGCTTGCTATAGACCACCTTTTGCACCCATCTGTAGCCTGGACACCATATGTGAATTGATTTCCCCCCATCTATCTTCAGAGCTCATGCTGTTAGGTGACCTAAACTGGGACATGCTTAACATCCCGGCCATCCTACAATCTAAGCTTGATGCCCTCAATCTCACACAAATTATCAATGAACCTACCAGGTACAACCCCAAATCCATAAACACAGACACCCTCATATATATCATCCTAACCAACCTGCCCTCCAAATACACCTCTGCTGTCTTCAACCAGGATCTCAGCGATCACTGCCTCAATGCTTGCGTCCGTAATGGGTCTGCGGTCAAACGAACACCCATCAATGTCCCTAAAACACTTCAGTGAGCAGGCCTTTCTAATCGACCTGGGCCGGGTATCCTGGAAGGATATTGACCTCATTCCGTCAGTAGAAGATGCCTGGATATTCTTTAAAAGTGCTTTCCTCACAATCTTAAATAAGCTTGCCCCATTAAAAAAATGTAGAACCAGGAACAGATATAGCCCGTGGTTCACTCCAGACCTGACTGACCTTGACCAGCACAAAGACATCCTGTGGCGTACTGAATTAGCATCGAATAACCCCCGCGACATGCAACTTTTCAGGGAAGTTAGGAACCAATATACACAGACAGTTAGGAAAGCAAAGGCCAGCTTTTTCAAACAGAAATGTACATCCTGCAGAACTCCAAAAAGTTCTGGGACACTGTAAAGTCCATGGAGAATAAGAGCACCTCCTCCCAGCTGCCCACTGGACTGAGGCTAGGAAACAGTGTCACCACCGATAAATCCACGATAATTGAGAATTTCAATAAGCATTTTTCTACGGCTGGCCATGCTTTCCACCTGGCCACCCCTACCCTGGTCAACAGCCCTGCACCCCCCCACAGCTACTTGCCTAAGCCGCCCCCATTTCTCCCCCTGTTCAACCTCTCTTTCGTATTGTCTGAGATTCCCTAGGATTGGAAAGCTGCCGCGGTCATCCCTCTCTTCAAAGGGGGAGACACTCTAGACCCAAACTGCTACAGACCTATATCTATCCTACTCTGCCTTTTTTAAGGTCTTCGAAAGCCAAGTTAACAAACAGATCACCAACCATTTCGAATCCCACTGCACCTTCTCCGCTATGCAATCTAGTTTCCGAGCTGGTCATGAGTGCACCTCAGCCAAGCTCAATATCCTAAACGATATCATAACCTCCATCGATAAGACAAAATACTGTGCAGCTGTATTCATAGACCTGGCCAAGGCTTTCGACTCTGTCAATCACCACATTCTTATCGACAGACTCAACAGCCTTGGTTTCTCAAATGACTGCCTCGCCTGGTTCACCAACTACTTCTCAGACAGAGTTCAGTGTGTCAAATCGGAGGGCCTGGTGTCCGGACCTCTGGCAGTCTCTATGGGGGTGCCACAGGATTCAATTCTCGGGCCGACTCTTTTCTCTGTTTACATCAATGATGTCATTCTTGCTGCTGGTGATTCTTTGATTCACGTCTATGCAGACGATACCATTCTGTATACTTCTGGCCCTTCTTTGGACACTGTGTTAACAAACCTCCAGATGAGCTTCAATGCCATACAACTCTCCTTCCGTGGCCTCCAACTGCTCTTAAATGCAAGTAAAACCAAATCCATGCTCTTCAACCGATCGCTATCAGCACCTGCCCGCCCGTCCAGCTTCACTCCTCTGAACGGTTCTGACTTAGAATATGTGGACATCTACAAATACATAGGTGTCTGGTTAGACTGTAAACTCTCCTTCAAGACTCACATTAAGCATCTCCAATCCAAAATTATATCTAGAATCGACTTCCTGTTTTGCAACAAAGCATCCTTCACTCATGCTGCCAAACATACCCTCGTAAAACTGACTATCCTACCGATCCTTGACTTCGGCGATGTAATTTACATAATAGCCTCCAACACTCTACTCAGCAAATTGGATGCAGTTTATCACAGTGCCATCCGTTTTGTCACCAAAGCCCCATATGCTACCCACCACTGCGACCTGTATGCTCTCGTTGGCTGGCCCTCGCTTCATATTCGTCGCCAAACCCACTGGCTCCAGGTCATCTATAAGTCTTTGCTAGGTAAAGCCCCGCCTTATCTCAGCTCACTGGTCACCATAGCAGCACCCACCAGTAGCACGCGCTCCAGCAGGTATATTTCACTGGTCACCCCAAAGCCAATTCCCCCTTTGGCCGCCTTTCCTTCCAGTTCTCTGCTGCCAATGACTGGAACAAATTGCAAAAATCACTGAAGCTGGAGACTCATAACTCCCTCACTAACTTTAAGCACCAGCTGTCAGAGCAGCTCACAGATCACTACACCTGTACATGGCCCATCTTGTAAATAGCCCATCCAACTACCTCATCCCCATACTGTTCTTTTTCTTCTCCTTTGCACCCCAGTATCTCTACTTGCACATTCATCTTCTGCACATCTATCACTGCAGTGTTTAATTGCTAAATTGTAATTATTTTGCCACTATGGCCTATTTATTGCCTTACCTCCCTTATCTTACTCCTTTATATAATTTTTTTCTATTGTGTTATAGACTGTATGTTTGTTTATTCCATGTGTAACTCTGTGTTGTTGTTTGTGTCGCACTGCTTTCCTTTATCTTGGCCAGGTCGCAGTTGTCAATGAGAACTTGTTCTCAACTAGCATACCTGGTTAAATAAAGGTGAAATAAAAAATAAATAAAAAATGTTTTCAATTCTGGTTCACACACGCAGTTTTATGATAAGTTCGCAGACTTTTCAGAAATGGTGCACACAGAAATGTAGTGTGAAATATACACTAGGCCCCAGGGAATTATCAACGTTTTCAGTCACAATTTGCTTTAACCCCATAATAACTTCCATGAAATTGATCAAATGAAGGCTGGTTTGTTCTAAGATAACTTTAATATGATACAGTAGCTAGTGTAAGCCTAAGAGCTCCTGTCTAGCTAAGGTTCAGCTAAATGTCAGCATTCATGTGAGATTTATGTGAGGATGCAGAAATGATTTTGTTTAGCTAGCTAGCTAACATAACCTAGATGTGTAGCCAATATTATAATATGAATGACACTGTATGATAACATTACTGTACTTTTATATTCGTATAGGAGGGATAAACGTTAATTATTGATATTCTAACATTACTTGATCATGAAGCATGTTGTTAGTTAACTAGCTACCTAGCAGGAGTTAGCTGTGTAATGTCAGCTAATTGAATGTGTAAGAACGAGAAAATAAACCCTTGAATTGTCTGCACATGCTTGTGGATTGTTGCATTATTCAAGAGTGTAATATGGTTTGTTTGCATTATTCAGTATTGTAATATGTTTTAGAAGAAAAGTTGCTTGAATTGTTGAATAGTTTGTGCTTACTGGCTAGGGTCTACTGTGATATTTTGATCTCTCTCTCTCTCTCTCTCTCTCTCTCTCTCTCTCTCTCTCTCTCTCTCTCTCTCTCTCTCCTCTCTCTCTCTCTCTCTCTCTCTCTCTCTCCTCTCTCTCTCCTCTCTCTCTCCTCTCTCTCTCCTTCTCCTCTCCTCTCTCTCTCCTCTCCTCTCCTCTCCTCTCCTCTCCTCTCCTCTCCTCTCCTCTCCTCTCCTCTCCTCTCCTCTCCTCTCCTCTCTCTCTCTCTCTCTCCTTCTCCCCTCTCTCTCCCCTCTCTCTCTCTCTCTCTCTCCTCTCTCTCCTCTCTTTCTTTCCTTCCTCTCCTCTCTCTCCTCTCTTTCTTTCCTTCCTCTCCTCTCTCCTAACAGGATAGTAGCCTGTATTGTGGTAGTAAACTGTTTCCATGGAGTCTACAGCAGTTAAAAGAGTCGTATTGGCTACAGGCTATTACAGGGTTACAGGGTTTTATTTGGGGGTAGATCAGCTATAATATTGCAGATAGATTTTGGCTTCCATCAATGTAATTGTCTGCATCATTTCCATTCCCCATATTTTTTTTTGTAAATGTATACAGTACCAGTCAAAAGTTTGGACACACCTAGCCAAGGTTTTTCTTTATTTTTTACTATTTTCTACATTGTAGAATAATAGTGAAGACATCAACACTATGAAATAACACATATGGAATTATGTAGTAACCAAAGTGTTAAACAAATCAAAATATATTTTATATATGAGATTCTTCAAAGTAGCCACCCTTTGCCTTGATGACAGCTTTCCACACTCTTGGCATTCTCTCAACCAGCGTCACCTGGAATGCTTTTTCCAACATTCTTGAAGCAGTTCCCACTAATGCTGAGCAATTGTTGGCTGCCCCCCCCCCCCCCCCCTTCTAAATGGAGTACACTAATGGACAACAACACTTAGGCTCCTACTTCCAGCCTATACATATACATTTTACGGACACAGTATATTTTACAATATTTATCTTTTGTTTGTTTTCACTCCCATCCTTCAGCTACCCTCAACCCCTCCCGTCTATCTCTGAACACCATCCAGTTTTGATTTCTATTTGCAATATATTTTTCAACTGTGCAGTGAAGTTTCACAAAAGTTCTGAACCTTTATATTCTTATAGATCCAACTTACTATAAATGAAAGATATTTTTTTTTGCCAAGAGTATTATTAGATTATTGATCGATTTACTATGATTTTTTAAATCACCCAGCAGTGGTATTTGCAGAGTCAGCTCCAGGTAAATGTTCAAATCTTTAGCCATTCCAAAACCTGTGACTAAAAACAAGCTACATATGACAATACCAAAACAAACACGGCAAAATCTGCAGAGCTGGGATGGTTGTAATCCCCATATATATAGCATTCTATTGGTTGCAAGAATTTTGTGTCATAATTTCAATTGAAAAACTCTACATTTTGAATCCAGCATCGTTTTGTGTATTAGTTCATAAACCATGTCCATGGAATCGGTACATCGAAAATCTCTTCCCAACTAATTTGATATCTATATGGCACAGCTGTCAATTTATTTGGTCCTTAAATGAAACTGATATACTTCTTTATTTATCATAATTTTATTTAGCCAATTTAGGTCTTTAAGGCAGGGCCAACAGACAAGGTTTTTACTTTCTCCCCCTTCCACTTGTCTCTTCCATTTTTGTGGCAATGCTGCAATTAGTTGGTTGTAATTTAGAGTAGAGCAGCAATTTTACATATAATTTTGTTAGCTGCATGTGTGACATAAGTCCACCAGTCCTATTTATGATATTATTTACAAAAATTATACTTTAATTAAAAAAATATATATTGTTTTTTTAAATCAATTTGTATATTTGAGTTTAACAATCATTTTTGTTGTAATATTACCATTACTGTCTTATTTATAATTAAGCTCTATTTCATTTTAAAAATGTTTTTTGATATGTTTTGTTTGTACCTTAAAATAGTTTTATGTCTGTGCAGTAAATATACAGTTGAAGTCAGAAGTTTACATACACTTAGGATGGAGTCATTAAAACTCGTTTTTCAACCACTCCACAAATTTCTTGTTAACTAACTATAGTTTTGGCAAGTCGATTAGGACATCTACTTTGTGCATAACACAAGTAATTTTTCCAACAATTGTTTACAGACAGATAATTTCACTTATAATTCACTGTATCACAATTACAGTGGGTCAGAAGTTGACATACACTAAGTTGACAGTGCCTTTAAACAGCTTGGAAAATTCCAGAAAATGATGTCATGGCTTTAGAAGCTTCTGATAGGCTAATTGACATCATTTGAGTCAATTGGAGGTGTACCTGTGGATGTATTTCAAGGCCTACCTTCAAACTCAGTGTCTCTTTGCTTGACATCATGGGAAAATCAAAAGAAATCAGCCAAGATGTCAGAATAAAAATTGTAGACCTCCACAAGTCTGGTTCATCCTTGGGAGCAATTTCCAAATGCCTGAAGGTACCACGTTCATCTGTAAAAACAATAGTACGCAAGTATAAACACCATGGGACCACGCAGCCGTCATACCGCTCAGGAACGAGACGCGTTCTGTCTCCTAGAGATGAACGTACTTTGGTGCGAAAAGTGCAAATCAATCCCAGAACAACAGCAAAGGACCTTGTGAAGATGCTGGAGGAAACAGGTACAAAAGTACCTATATCCACAGTAAAATGAGTCCTATATCGACATAACCTGAAAGGTCGCTCAGCAAGGAAGAAGCCACTGCTCCAAAACCGCCATAAAAAGCCAGACTACGGTTTGCAACTGCACATGGGGACAAAGATCATACTTTTTCAAGAAATGTCCTCTGGTCTGATGAAACAAAAATAGAACTGTTTGAACATAATGACCATCGTTATGTTTGAAGGAAAAAGGGTGACGCTTGCAAGCCGAAGAACACCATCCCAAACGTGAAGCATGGGGGTGGCAGCATCATGTTGTGGGGGTGCTTTGCTGCAGGAGGGACTGGTGCACTTCACAAAATAGATGGCATCATGATGGAGGAAAATTATGTTGATATATTGAAGCAACATCCCAAGACATCAGTCAGGAAGTTAAAGCTTGGTCTCAAATGGGTCTTCCAAATGGACAATGACCCCAAGCATACTTCCAAAGTTGTGGCAAAATGGCTTAAGGACAGCAAAGTCAAGGTATTGGAGTGGCCATCACAAAGCCCTGACCTCAATCCTATAGAAAATTTGTGGGCAGAACTGAAAAAGTGTGTGCGAGCAATAAGGCCTACAAACCTGACTCAGTTACACCAGCTCTGTCAGGAGGAATGGGCCAAAATTCACCCAACTTATTGTGGGAAGTTTGTGGAAGGCTACCCAAAACATTTGACCGAAGTTAAACAATTTAAACTTCTGACCCACTGGGAATGTGATGAAAGAAATAAAAGCTGAAATAATTCTCTCTACTATTATTCTGACATTTCACATTCTTAAAATAAAGTGGTGATCCTAACTGACCTAAAACAGGGAATTTTTTACCAGGATTAAATGTCAGGAATTGTGAAAATTTGAGTTTAAATGTTTTTTGGCTAATGTGTATGTAAACCTCTGACTTCAACTGTATACATATGTGTGTGTTTTCAATGTTGCACTGTATGTACTGTATTGTTTGCACTATAAAATAGTTATCTAGTAATGAGTTACAGTACAGTAATTACTACTGTACATGTACCTTCCATTTCCCTAGCTTCTCAGGGCTGAAGATGCTAGCTGGCAGTCTTGTCCCTGGAGATTAGATGTTTAGGGCCATACTATGTGTGACGCATGATGCACAAATACTGAGTCAGCAGATAGTGTGTGTGTGACTTTGTGTGTGTGTATGTGTGTTGTTAGATGCCAGTAACTGAGTCATAATGTTGTGTGATTGAGGCTGTTAATTTGAGAGATTACAATTCCTCATGCACACACACATTGCACTCAGAATTTATATTACAGCCATGATTACGAGGATTGTAAACATTTGGCTCTGACCCTACTTTCCGTGTCAGTAGAACATAAAATCCTCTGCCAGCTACTGTATAAAATTGAAATGGGGGTAGGAGGGAGCGGTGTTTACAGTGTGTGTGTTCCATTCTCTTCCGTGGTGTAATGACAGAGCAGGAAATAACACACACATACTCTCAGGGTTAATGAGCATGGGCAGTGTAAATGCTTGTTTACCAATCCTAATGTCACACACACACACACACACACACACACACACACACACACACACACACACACACACACACACACACACACACACACACACACACACACACACACACACAGGTTGACGTTCACACACACACACACACACACACACACACACACACACACACACACACACACACACACACACACACACACACACACACACAGGTTGACGTTTATTGAGTCTTGTTCTTGCGGCAGAACTGAGCAATTTCCACTAGATAGGACAGCTGCAATGTCAAAATTGGCTATGTTGTAAAAATTCAGGAAAAC